>NC_056560.1:28062642-28070743 GCF_013358625.1 Macadamia integrifolia | reverse complement strand
TGGATCCTCACCAAAAGTTTGGTGTTGATGATGGTGAACCTCTTCAGGATATACACTAGTACAGAAGTCTAATTGGTAAGCTAATTTACCTTACTATGACTCGTCCTGATATCTCCTATGCTGTTGGAGTTCTTAGTCAGTTCATACAGTCTCCTCAGAAGGCTCATTGGGACGATGTTGTTCGTGTTCTCCACTACCTGAAGAGGGCCCCTGGCAAAGGCCTAGTATATCGTCCTAATCGGCACATGGATCTTGTTGGCTACTCAGATGCTGATTGGGCTGGTTTTGCTAGTGATCGGAGATCTACCACTGGATATTGTACCTTTCTTGGAGGTAATTTGATCACGTGGCGTAGCAAGAAACAGACCACCATTGCCTGATCTAGTGTAGAGGTAGAATACAGAGCTATGACTCATACTACAACTGAATTTATATGGTTGCATTCGTTATTCTTGGAGTTGGGATTTCCAGTAACTAAACCTATGCAGATGCATTGTGATAACCAAGCTGCTGTGTATATTGCTAGCAATCCGGTCTTCCATGAGAGGACCAAATATATAGAGGTGGACTGTCACTTTGTTTGTGATGCTGTTCTAAAGAAGCTGATTGAGACTCCGTTTGTTTCATCAAAGAATCAGTTGGCTGATATGTTCACTAAGTTCTTATTTGCTCCTAGCTTCCGCAGTAGTTGTATCAAGCTGAGCATGGGAGATTTATATGCTCCAGCTTGAGGGGGAGTGTTGATTTTAATGCTATTCCCAAACAGGGAATAGCGCTAATATTAGCGCCTACGACAGGGACCATTTGGTCCTTGTTATGTTTGTTTGGGTCTTTTTGGCCTTCTCCTTATGTAAGTGGGGGGCTTTTTTGTCTTTCCTCTTGACCTAATGTTATATATTCAGAAGAGAACCTAAGATTAGATTCATGATGAATCAATCTCAGGTTGCTCTCCATTCTTGAGATTTCCTTTGGTTACTTCATCTTCTTCCTCTCTTCTTCTCTTTTCTCTGTCTCTTTTCATTCTTGTTTCTGGTTTTCTGGTTTAGCTACAGCTTCTGAGATTGTAACAAACTTGATCTATCGATTCAGTTTTATGCTTATCAAGTCTAAAGGTCAGCCAGCTCATCAAGGCACAAAAATTGATTGTACTCGGCTGGATTTCATAATCATTAATGTCTTTACTGATTTGAGTCATTTTTCCATTATATAGTAGTAGGGAGAGGGTTGGGCATGCCGCGAGCTTTCCTGGGATGGGAGGGGTGTGGTGACTCAGATTTATCACCAAAATGGTCTTGTATTATTAGGAATAAGCCTAGGGTTGAGTTCCATACATGTTGGGCCTTTAATCCCATGTGATTTGGGTGTAATAGGCCACTTTTATGGGCCTAAACTAGGGGCTTTAAGGTTGAATACGGGATTAACTAGTTTGTTTCCTTTTTCATAAGTCTCCTTTTTAGTTGGGTTCAATTAAAGTTGTTAGTCTTTGTTATTTCTTAGGAGTTAAGTTATTAGTTGAGTCAAGTAGTTAGTTTCCTTTTTCATCTAGTCTCTAATTTCGGTTAGTTCCAATTTTCAGTTAGTAAGTATTGTATTAGGAGAATAAATTAAGGTTTCCTTCTAAGGAACCTTCTGTTCTGTAATTCTCTCCCCCATCATTATAAATAAAGAAGAGGACTCTCCTAAAGCTGGAAGGATTTTGACAAACAAATTAATGGTTGTTGTTGTGTCTTCTCCTTGAAGAGTTTTTTTGTGTTTGATTAAGGTTGATGGAATTGGTGTTTGATTCAATTGATTCTCTACGGTGGGAAGCCTGAGAGGTCCTCTTCCTTTCTTCTTCTCCTCTCAATTAGTCAAGAATCTACTGCTACTGCAACCATCTACAAGTAGTTGATTTCATCTTCTTACCCGAGAGGTCCTCTTCCTTTCTTCTTCTCCTCTCAATAAGTCAATAATCTACTGTTGTTGCAACAATCTACAGGTAGTTGATTTCATCTTCTTCCACAATTCTGCCCAGGAAATCTTCTTAGCTTTCTGTTTGATCCCCTGTTGCCTGAAACACTTTCAGCCATCCTCTGTGGCTGAAAATTGGATTGAACCTCCCTCCCATCTATTACTACCTTCGATCCATACCTGGTCCAATTCTGACCAGCCAATCGGGAGATTTAATTTTGTCTTCTATTGACCTATTCTGCCAGATTTGAAATCAATACACCTGCCTTGATTTTTGTTGGTTTCTTTGGGTGTTGGATCATGTTATCAGCTGGATTTAGGGATCTTACAGTCCTTGTTAAGGCCCTATCATCTATTGTTAGTTCTGTTCACAGATTCTTAACAGTTCTGTAATCGGTTGGCTGTTATAGACTTGGTTTTCCGTTTTAATCTTGAGTTGCTTTGTGTTGTTGTTCTATTTTGGATATTGGTTGTTCTTTGAGAGTATCCTGCAGCATTGGGATTAGGTTGGCCTTGCCCATCCTAGTTCTACATTACATGTGGGTCATTTCCAAATGGGAAGGGGAGAGAGTAACACAGGCTGGGTACCCTAGCAGCATGCCCCAGCCTTTTCCCATAGTAGTAATACATTGGTTTATGCATTTTTTAAATCTCTCCCCATTATTACTGTGACAAAACAAATAAGAAGAAACAAGAGTAAGAAGAGAGATGGAGATCGATGGGAGAAGAAGAGATAAGGAAGAGGTCTATTGGCTAGGAGAAAAGAGTGTGTTAAACTCTTGCACTGGTAGCCTTTCTTATTTATAACTTAAGTTCAATAAAATACAAATTTCAAAAACAAGAAAATAAAAAGACTAAAATACCCTTGTGGTAGACTTATTTCTTTAACACTTCCCCCAAGCTAGAGCATTGATGTCTCCCATGCACAGCTTGTAACACCCTTGAAGAAATACATTACGAAATAGATCTTTAGTAAACAAGTCACCAAGCTTACTATTAGAGCTAACAAAAGGAGTAGAAGAAATCAGTTTCCTTATGACAACATCTTACATAAATAGCAATCAATCTCAATATGCTTTGTACGTTAATGAAAGACCAGATTACTGGCAATGTCGATAGCATTCTGATCATCACAAAACATTTCAATAGGCCCAGCAATGGGAAAACCAAGCTCCTGAATAAGAGACTTTAACCACAGCAATTCAGCTGTCGTGTGAGCCATAACCCTATACTCACCCTCAATCCTAGACCGAGTCACTATCGTTTGTTTCTTACTACGCCACTTACCAAGATTACCATCAGCAAACATATAATCCTCACAAGCACCAGCTCAATAAACGTCAAAATAGCTAACAATATTAATATGAGTCTATAAATAAGACCTTTTCCTAGAGAACCCTTTCAAATACCTCAAAATCTGATAGACTGCCTCCCAATGAGTATACTTGGGCCTCTCTGTAATTTTTTTAATTACACCAATGGAAGATGAAATATCAAGTCTGATGACAATAAGATAAATAAGCTTGCCAACCAATCTTCTGTCCCGATGAGTGCCATGAAATCCAAGTTCTAAGCATAATTGACAAGGTGTCTAGTCACCTTATTGCCTAGGCTGGCGCCTTGATTGCCTTGTGTCAAGGCCCCTTCCTACACCTTAGGTCGCCCAAACACCATAGAAACTATGGTTAGTAACCAAGCGAGTTTTAAATCGTTCAACAGAACCATTAAGGTTATACTTAATAGTGTACACCCAACAACACTTTATAATGTCCTGGAGGCAGATCAATCAATTGCTCTATCTGGTGACTAAGCAGTGCATCCACCTCCACATCCATAGCTGACTTCAAACAAGATGAGAAAGCAGTTCCCGATAAATTTTACTAGTTGTATGAACTGGTAAAAATTAGGAAAAATTGTGAATAAAAAAAAATTGGAAGATGAGAAAAAAAAAATTGAGCAATAGGGCCAGAAACAAGATATTTTTTAGTACAAGATCGAGTACCTTTTCAAAGAGCAACAGGACAATTATTGAACAGAGAAGGTTCCTAGACAAACAAGTAGATTGTGTAGATGACGGTAGAGAAGGTGGAGTAGTGGGTAAGGTGGAGTAGTGGGTGGAGCTGGCTTAGAACAACCCCTATACACTTGTAGTGGTGTAGACTGATACGGAACAGAAGAATCTTCAAGAGGAACCATGCCAAGATTAGGTGGAAAACGGGAGACCTCCAATTCTAAGATAAGAGTTCAAGTAGAAAAATATGGAGTATTTGAAAAAAAAGGTGACATCCTGGTTAATCATTGTCGACTAATAGGATCGTAACTCTTGTAACCTTTTTTGGCACGAGAATATCCCAAACAACACAATTAACCATACAAAGATGATAATTTATCGACACTAGGGCCAGGGTAAGAAAATAAATAAAACAAGAGCAGCCAAAAACTCGTGAAGGTAAAGGAAACAAAGAAGAATTTGGGAAAAGTATAGAAAATAGTGATTGATTTTGAAGAACTAAAGATGGCTTACGATTGATAAGATAACAAGCAGTTTAACACAACATCTCCCCAGTAAATAATTGGAACATTCATATGAAGCATTAAAGATCGAGCAACTTCTAACTACTGTCGGTTTCGTTCACCAACGCCATTCTATTGAGGACAATGTGGACAACTGATGTATCATACCATGCTCAAAGCAAAAAAGATGAAACTTCTTATTGAGTATACTCAAGAGCATTTTCAAAATGAAAAAAAATAATATATATATATATTAAATTAAATTAAAAACACACCAAACTGAGTTTTTATTTTATTATAAAAGTGTATAAAGATTGAATAGATTCAGTCCGATCCATTAGCATATAGAGCCATGCCAGCTGAGGATGGTCGTCTACAAAAGCAACAAAAGGGGAAAGCCAGATTGATCCTTAATACAATACGGTCCCCAAATATCATAATGGACCAAAAAGAACAAAGGCCATCTCCTCGAAATATCACTGAGAGGGAAAAGTAATGCGATGATGCTTGCCAAGTTCACATGCCTCACTCTCAAGAGTAGAAATAGGTTTGCAACTGGGAACCATTTGTTAAAGCTTTGATAATGACAAATGCTCCAAATGATAATGCCAATGAAGAGGAGAAACACCACTAGAAGTAGTAGATGCAGCTGTAGTGGAGCCACCGCCATCAAAGTAGTATAAACCATCCTTCTCAAGCCACCCTTATTAGCTTCTTTGTCTTTGAGATCCTTAAAGACGCAGTAAGATGAATAAAAAATAACAGAACAATTTAGTGTCTTGGTAAGTTATGTTACACAAAGAAGATTTAAAGGTGAAGTATAAAATCTAATGAGAAGGAAGAGGAAAAACCACACCATGACCAGAAACTTTGGAAGAGGATCCATCAACAGAAACAACTTGAGATGGATGACAGGATTTTTGGAATGAAGAAAATACATTAGACTTACCGGCCATAAGCGATGAAGCACCTGAATAATAACCTAATTTGGCGGGGGGATGAAGAGGTGAGAAGCACAGTTTTGTCACATAGTATTAGAGCAATCTTAACTACTATATCACCTACCACCCTAGCATCTCACCAGGAACAAAATCTCACTGTAGCTTTGTTTCTCACAAAAGAATTGTATAAACTCAATTTCATTGAAATTCTTAACATTTTTTTTTTCGAAATGTTTACAAGCTGCTCCTTTTATAGAGTGTCTAGGAGAGTTCTAGACTCATTGGGACTTTATTCTAGACTTAATGGTCTTTACATTTCGAAGGACTTACATTGGGACTTTTTCTAAGATATTTAATGAACCTTACTTTCTCCCATCGATCTCCACTTTATTTTGAGTCAAGTTTGTAAGGAGGGTAAAGGAAGAGGGAAGGCAAAAATTGACTCTAAAATAAAATGGTGAGAATATACATGAGTGCTAATGAATAGAGTGAAATGACTGACTGAGATTTCTAAAACTGACCTAAAGTTGTTACGACTGGACTATGAGTGTTGTATTGAGTTGAGTTTTTTCTATCTGTTGCCAATCATCTTGCAAGCTGCTTTCCAGAAATATGGCTTTTGGTACATGAATTATGTTCCAACATCACATTCTATTAAGTGAATCAATATACATGTCAAAGGATTGGTTGCCTGCTCAATGTAGTGCTCCGAGGCTTGAGACTAGCAATGCAGGTTAGATAGCTTGGTTCTGGCATAATTATGGTAGTCTTGTTATTACGTATTTAACACCTTAACTGTTTGTGGGTGCTTCTTTTTTTTACTTATCAATATATATATATATATATATATATTCTGGATATGTTTATTACTTCGTAGTGAGGGGACCTCTTCTTGGATTGCTTTGAAACCATTTTTTCTTATATTGAATGCATTAAATACGAGTTTTGTGTGACATCAAAATAACCAACGAAGAGAATGTTATTGATTCAAGAGGTTTGGTGGATCTACTTATGTAGAGGAGCAATTTTAGGCACCCTTCTCGTTACCAATTAAAAATGAATTGGTTGAAGCCATCGAGAAAAAGGAAAAAAAAAAACCATTAAACCTTTGTACCCTGCTTCTCAAAAGACAATGGAAGAGAAATAGAGGCGTGAGATCAACAATGTTAATGTATACATTGATGCTGCCCTTCCTTAACGATCTGAGTTTTTAGGTGAAACGGTAGTGAACATGGTATCAGAGCAGGGAGGTCGAGTGTTATTAGTTGGATAGAGAGGGAATTTTGGGGTTGGTCCAGCAACCATTAGAGATGATCAAGGAGACAGAGGCAGATCTAGTGATGCCAGAGGAATAGACCTATCTATGGCCCGCAATCAGGGAGAGCACACCGGCTGGATGCCAATTATCAAGCCAGAAGGAAGTATTCAACCCATTTCCAATAGTGTTCTGGATATTTATGTCCCTCTGCAGTAGAGTTTTGGTCTGTATATTCTCATAAATTATAGTATCTCTGGTAAGATGCTCTCACATTTCCCTTGTCCATTCTTCTTTTCCTAAAGACCATATAGCGCATTCACTTGGAAAACACTTAGCATGGAAGTGCTTTCTGATCTTAAGGAAGACCTTAAACAACTTTGGGCAACTTAGGGAGGCATAAGAAATTCCAGGTGCCATCAGTTCATAAGATTGACATCAGTAGTTATGCGGTCCAGTCTGGTTTGTGAGATCATGTAATAGCTCTTGATTTTAGATGAACTTTGAATTGAGATTTGTGTGGTTGGATCAGTATTTTGTTTTGTGTGATGTTTTTGTCAAAAATCCTGGAAGATGCCTGAAAAGAAAAAAGTTAATTTTAGTGATTCTGTGGATCTTTAATGTAAGAACTAGAACCACAAGTGATCCTAATCCCAGGCAAGATCTGAAAAATCTCGCTGAATAGGGAGAAATATGAGACCTCACAAACCGTGCTTAGATGGAGCTAAAACTTAGAGCAGATGAAGGTCTTAGATCAGTCAACAAACCCTCAAAAGAAGAGCAAATTCCAATGGTTGAATTGAGAGTTATGTTGTTGACATGAATTAGGAAACTTTTGACCACTCTTCTGAAACTAGGGTTCTTGGCTTCAGATGATCCTCAAAATTGGATTGAAGATCCCTTGTACGGTGTATATGTTTCCTTAAAAAAATGAGCCTCAACTTATGGCTGGCTAGAAAGTTATACTTGACAAATGAAAAAGAAAATTTTATGGAAGTTCTGGAGTAGCAGCAGCTATAGGCCTTGAATGGTCTTCAAACTGATCTTTTAATGGAGCTTCTAAACTTCAACAAGCTTGTTTTGATCACTCAAACACTCTCTCACAGCAAGCAAATAAAAAGGAAAAGAAAGAAAATAAAGAGAATCAATGGAGGGGTTGAGAAGGGGGAAGAAGAATTAGTGAATGGGCATCTCACCCCTCAAGGTAATAGCTATCTTAGCCATGAGTAAACACTCAATTTTCATAAACTTCAATTTTCTTTTTTTATTATGATCAATGGACTTTAAATAGCCTTACAAAACTTGAACACAAAGAAATAACAAAAAGGAAACTAATGGACTAAAATAAGACTTTCTTATTTGTGTAACTTGCTAACCAACCTTAACAAAATTTGAAACTAATAACTTATTGCTTAACCAAAAAGGAAACTAACTTGGACAC
>NC_056560.1:28026170-28062542 GCF_013358625.1 Macadamia integrifolia | reverse complement strand
TAAATAAGAATAACTTTATCAATCGTTTTTTAGGTTTTTCTCCGCAAGAACAAGAAAATGCAGTAACAAAACATTGTCGAAAGATGCATGCCCAGATATATTGGGAAAACAGAGCCAAATCTTCCTAGAACTTGAATTCCCACTATTATGATTGCCATCAACTTGCTTCTGCTACCAATAAATTATATCATAATTTTTATTCTTTCTTTCTCCCACCTTAAGAATAAAGGCGAAATCTCCTAAGGATGGAGACCAGTATCAATATCAGCAGACCCTTTTGATTTGTAGTTCCATGAAGAGAAATCCGATTCCCTCAGTTTCAGCAGCAAAAACACCACAATCCCGCAACCGAAGCCCAAAGCAGCACTTGAACCAGTCAAGGACACAGCAGCACAAATCAGCATCACAAAGGACTCCTTCTTGGTGTTCATATCCTTGGAAGCCATTGCCAATTCAATACCAGAGAAGAGCAAGAGAACCCCTAATATCCCAATTGGGAACTCACCCAGTATCTTCACGAATGTGTTCCCAAAAACAAGCCCCAGAACCAGCTTCCCTATCCCCAGAAACAGCACCGATGCACCACTTCGTCCCCCACAACGGTACTGCCCTGCAAGCCCCCCTGCGCCATGGCAGACGGGCAATGCACCGAACCAACAACCCACCAAGTTCATGGCTCCCACACTGACGGAGACTGCCGTCGCCGACGCTTCTTTCTCTGGAAACAGGTCGGTTGATAATTTGCAGACCGCAATCACAGAGTTCAGAACAGAGAGTGGAATCTGAGGAATGGCAGCTCGAATGAATCCGGTCTTCCAATCATGCCACGAAATCTTGACCACATGGATCTTCGAAGGACCGAAGTTGAGATCCTTAACAATGGAAGCGTCACGAACGAAACAGAGCACCAGACCCAGGAGGAACACAAGAAGCGCGGATGGAATCGCCAATAAGATACGCAGCCTTCGAAGCGGACGACGAGGGCGATGGGGTTCTGGTTCAGGTTCAGTTTCAGTTTTGTCCACCGAGTCGCCAGAACCTGTTGTGAGGACAATGAATAGGAGGGCGGAGAGGGCGAGGATGAGACCATCGAGGCCGAGCCAGGGGCGAGCAGAGCCCGATTTACCGGTGGCGAAGTTCTGCTGGTGACGGATGTATTTGATGGCAGAGAAGGCAAAGGAAAGGCCTTGTGAAAGCTGGACGCCACGAACGACGGGCAACGGGATGAAACGGTAGAAGAAGGACATGAGGCCTGTGGCGCCCAGGAGAAAGAGGACGGAGGCGGTTGAGATACCAGCGGCCATGATTTGGGGAATGGTGAGGTGGGTTTGGGATTCGGAGATGGCGACAGCGGCGATAGCTTTCATGGGCTGGACGGGCATTGGGATACCGAAGAGGAAGCCTGTAATGATATTATAGAGGCCCGTGAAGATGAGGGTGGTGCCGAGATCCAAATGATTGACCAGAGTGAGGGCCAGGACGATGGGGATGTAGGTGCCCAGGTCACCCACAGAGCCACCCAATTCGGACCAGACTGAGGTCTTCAGGCCGAAGCTGGTAGCCCAGGAGAGGCGGGGGAGGTAGCGGCGCCACCGCCCTGGAAGAAGCGGAGAGGTTGTTAGAGTTGGTGATTCCATGGAAATTGGAAAGACCACAGCAACGGATTTGGTCTCTCCGTAGTCTGTAATACAAGACTCAAGATCACAGGATAGAGGACGAGAAGAAGAAGTATGGTTTACTTTAGAATTGAGAAGCTCGAGAGAGCGACGACTTCAATGCTGTCTCTCCAGAGTCTGAGACTAAGGAGTGAGGACAGAGAAGAGATTCAGTTGAGAAGTTCGATAAAATGACGCACTATCCTCTGTGAACTCGTAAAATCAGAAATGAAAACGAGAGATCTTTGCTGTCTTCCCAGATGGACCGCGATTTATCGTCAATTGGGTCACCGCATGTGATGCCACGTGTCACCAGCTGTTTCTCGCATTACGTTTTCAAAATGAGAATGTGAACCAAAAAACATATTGTCCACTTTACAATGCATTCTGAAAATGCTTACAAACGTAGCCTAAGTTTTTCTTAGATGAGTGTTAATTTTCTACTTCATAACTTCTTTTGGCAGCCTACTGAGCAGCTTCCTAAGTTCGATGAATTATTCTTCTAGAAAAAGAAAAAAAACTAATCTTCAATACAAAAAGCAATTTAAGAGAGGATGGGCAATGAAAAAGAAATAAAACAAATTAAAAAGTAGACTACCATGGCCATAATTAAGTAGGCATCATTAAGGTTATTCCTTTCAAAAGAATTATTTTGCATGTGAGAACATAAAAGAAATCTTAGTTGAAAATTTTTTTTAGCATATTAAATGTCATAACTTGAAAGATCAAATAACTATTAGCAAAATGGTATTTTTCAAATATTACCAAGAGAGAAAAAAATAGTAACTTTAATATGATTTTTTACACTCATTGATATATCATATACTCGTCGACTAGCCTCGGAACAGGTGTTAAATTGAAAATGATACTCCCTAAGCTCCTATGCTATGAGCTTAAGAGTGGGAGGCATATGATGTACCATATATACTCCTTGACTAGTCAATGGCTAAGAGATCACACCTCGACCTCATTAGCACGAGCCAACCTCCCCAAGCAACAATAGAGGCTCCCAACCAACCAAGGTAGCTAACTAAGGTTAGGCAGTTATTTAACCCCTAGGTGGCTAACTAAGGTCAGGTGGTTATTTAACTCCCAAACTCACCACGGTTAAGTTAGTCGTTATCAAAGATTAAAGTATCAGTATCGGTCGCCGTATCGATCGGTCAAAATTAAGATACGTATCGGAGGGTATCGTATCGTATCGGAGATACGCTAAGATACACTAAAGATATGCACATAAATGGAAAGGGAACACATTTTTATACACTTTTGCATAAAAAAAACAGTTAAAAAAAGTTATATATAACATGTAGAATGCATAAATACTTAAGTGGAGGGTATCGTATTGATAGACAAATATATTGAGTTGAAAATGTTCAAAATGATGAGGGTATGGTATTGATAGACAAATATATTTTTTTGAGAAAAATCAAAATTTTCCATGGAAGTTGTAGAACACTTGTTTTTACATAACATATAAAAAATCTAAACATTTTTAATCATTGAGCTTGAGTAGATCTAAGAAATTTGAAATAAATTGAAACCCTCATTTTCTCTTGAAAAAAGTTTGTAAATCCTTATAAATCCAATGATTTCATGTAATAATGATGCACAAAATGTGATTCTAAGTATGATGAACTAGGGGTGTCAATTCGTGGCCCGAACCGACTAAACCGATCGGGACCGACCGTTTATAGACCGGTCCAGCCCGGACCGTTTATTAAACGTGTCGGGCTTGAGCCCGGCCCGTTTATAAACGGTCGGTCTTGGTTTTGCTACTTGGACCGTCGGGCGCCCGACCGAGACCGACCGTTTAACACCCGATCGAGACCGGCCTATTGTGCACTGGCCTAGCCCGACCCTTTAATGATTGTAGAATACCTATTTTACCCCCCAAATTAGAAAGTAAAAACTAAAAAGTAAAAACATGTTCATATTTTTAATAATGGTTATATTTGGTATCATTTATTAATTTATTGTCATTTTTTTGGGTTTGCATGAGTGGGCCGGAATATAAGAGCACATTTCAAAGAGGGTCCGTTTAAAAACCGGTTAAAGCTCGTTTAACATTAAACATGTCCGTAGCCCAATTAAGGCCCGACTAAAGCCCGATTAAGGTGGCCCGATCATAGCCCGAGGCCGACCGACCGAATATAAAGTGTACCATGCCCTCAATAACTAAGCCCGATTAGTTAAATGGGCGGACACGGTGTAGCCTTTGAAAGTCTTTAAGCCCGATTAAGCCCGATCGAAACCGAACCGACCCGACCGGTTGACACCCCTATGATGAACCTTAGATTTGTAAAAAAACTTGAAAATCTAAGGTTAAAATTGAAAAAAGTGAGTAAAGATTCAAGAACTTACTATTCAAAATTTTCAACTTTCAAGTTCAAGGTTCTTCTTGGACTATGTTTTTCTCCTTCTTTGAACCATTCACTTCGACAATGTTTCTTTCAATCTACCATTTGAGTCTCCAAAAAGGTGTGTGAATCAAAGGGGAAGAAAGAAGAGAAATATAAAAAACTATTGGTGAGAGTTTGAAGTGTTTGTTTCAAACAATAAAAGGCACATTCACGGGAATTTTCATATTTTCAGTCGATACGTACCGATACGGTACCGATACAGTACGATACGGCTCGATACTGCACGATACGATCGATACATACCGATACGGTACCGATACTCTCGGGAATTTTCAGATTTTCAAAAGTTCGTATCGTAGAGTATCGTACGTATCGGTACCGATACGGTACGGTACGGTACGATACGCATGATACAGCGATACGTAAAAGGGGGCCCAAAATTCCCCGTAGCGTATCGGTATGTATCGTGCCAATGCCTACCGATACGGATACGTATCGGCCGATACGGCACGATACGCACCGATACTTAAAACCATGGTCGTTATAGAACCTTACCATATTTGGGTTAACCGTTGTGATAGCTAACCCAGGTTGAGTTAACCGTTATGGGTCCAACCAGCTCAGCCACGACAAAGGATTATCCCTCCAATAGGAGGAGGACCCAAGTAAGCATGCCAGAGACTCTTGACCAATGAGGAGGACCCATGTTGCCTATATAAAGGGGACTCAATCAGGTTTACAGGTAAGACTCTCAGTCGATTGAATACTCTACGTAAGAATTAAGATGTCTAGGCTTAACTTGAGCATCGGAGCCTGATCCCGAAGCTCCCTCCAGGTCAGTTTTTAACTTGTGTTGTGCAGGTCCACATCATCCCGTGCAACAACTCTTATGAAAAAAGAATGATCCACTCCCATAATAGAAAATTTCTTTGTTCTTAAAGAAGAATTTTTTAACAGCAGCCTCACTTTGGAAAGCTTGCCAAAACAGTCCATCCACATTGTGCCACTTGAAAAGAGGATGTCATAGTTCTAACCGTAGGATTTGTAGTACAGTAATCTTGATTAATCATGTGTCAACTTTCAATAACTAATTCAATCAACCCATTTCCTTTGCAAGCGTCCCTGTGTATATCCATACATGCTTACAATTAGGGGTACAAGTTTAACCTTGACGATTTGAACCCGCCCTAACCTACCCTAAGCCCAAACCCTATCTAACCCGACTATGAGGGTCAACCCAGCCCAACGCAGCCCAACCCTATGTGGGTTGGGCTGGGCCTGGGTTGAGGCATAGAAAACCCAGCCCGACCCTAACCCGCCCTGAATCTAACCCTGATTATTATTTTGTTTAACTAACAATGTTTTCTCACCCTAGGATACACTATAAATGTATTTTAAAACCCTTGCTCCCTATTTATCAAGCATCAATAGAGAGACATTTGTTGTTTTTGTGTTGTTATTGTTAATTTGTATGATAATTTTTAATTCTCCATTTGCTTTTGTTATTTATTATTTTGCTATCTTATTTCTTCTTCTTCTTCTTCTTTTCTTTTCTTTTATTTTCATGATTTAGCAACAATTCTCAACATGGACTTTCAACGTGGCCAAGATTTAACTCAGCCCATAATGTCATTGCATTCTGTTGTATTGAAATGTGATTCCACTAAGAAGACCAGCTAGGATCAACCCGACCCTACCCGGCCCAACCCTGAGCTCTGTAGGGATGGCCCTGAGCATGAACCCGACAGGATTGGATTGAGTTTTGGGGACCTAGGGTTGGGTTAGGGTTTTAAGAAACCCAGCCTAACCTGGCCTTGTTTCACCCCTACTTACAATGCTCAAAGCCTCAAACCACTACTGAGCACTATCGCATAATCCTGAACTTTCAATATCAAACTTACTAATTGGCAATTTTTATATGTGAACAAGAAACCATAGGGTCTCCATTTCAGTTAGAACCTTTCCAATCTGTCCATGTCAAAATAAACATCAAATCCGAAAAGCAACTCCAATACGTTAGTCCTTCACACACCACACACTTTAACATTCTTGTAATGTACACTAACATAAGACACACGAGGAAAAACTCCAACCACTCTTTGAAATTTAGGGAAAGGGATAGCTAAAGGTTGTTTAGCCATGGCAGGAAAGTCTAATATACATGGTGGGCTATATGATTGACTTGGTACCATGAAATTTAACATGTGACAAACCAACTATCAATCAAACCAACGGTTTGGATTGGCCACAGGAATCCTCCATGCGGCTAAATGACAATTGCATGTGTAACCTAGCCAGGCTTAACTGGCATTTTGTGATACTTCATCTTATAACATGAGCTACAGCAGGAAATGAAATTGAGGAAAAGGCAAAGAGGGATGACAACTTCTAAGTGATCTTGCAATCAAGCCAAGGGAAATTGGGAAATTTAGATAGCAACTACAAAGCATTGCCTTTTCATATACCTGAGAATATCCTTCTCCAACCAATGTTCCAATCTAAGCCAACAAAAGTAGTAATATAGATTGTCTTGTAACTCATGGCTCTGAAAAGTATGATGGGTCCACCAGAAGTGGACAGCTAAATTGCTCTCCTCAATAGCTTAAGACCTTACAAAGTTGGAACCTTTGACCTAAGAGGAAGGAACAGAAAAGCCCACCGAAGTAAGAAATCAAGGAAACCATTCACAAAGACATAGACAACAAGCAATATAGATTTTGTAACAGTTGGACTCGATTCAGCTAGGATTCAATGACCTAGCTTGTACACTGATGACATATGATAAATCATTAGTGAAGGAAGGATTTTAAAAATAAAAACACTAAGCAAGAGAAAAATTAGACAGATTGCACAGAGACAGCACATCTTTTTCCATTGAAAATGGTAATCAGCACCAACAGAATTTCAGAGCAAAACAAAGGTCTCAAGTTTCAAACATATGAAGACAAGCTGGCCCCTAATGTTCCTCTCAATGGTAACCCAGTGTTTTTGTCTCCTAAGATCTGTTTCGGATTGAATTGAATGTAGATTTGACGCTATCACTTAATAGCAACAGGAAAAACATCTTAAGTCTTAACAGCCCGTGCCTAGTTTGAAGTTGACAAGATGGATCCAGATCACCCAACTTTCAAAGATCATCCGAAAGGATTAGCCACCTGTATAGGTTCCTTGTTCAAGTCTCCTCCATGGCACAATTATTAGTTATTTAAGAAGGAAATAACTCACTTCAGGTAATGAGATGCTCTGGGCCTCTCACCTCCTGTCTGAAAATCCCCTAGTAGCTGATCCAGAATTTAAATCCATCGTCAGACTCACTATAAAACCTCTGAGGGACAAATATCAAAGATGAACAGCCTGAAGTCAAAGAGATCACCTGATTGAGCTCATCTGAGGTGACGTGATGAAAAGTACCTCCCCGACTAATTAATTTTGGGACTGAGATAATATTTTGGATCTCTAAAAAACCTTGAAACCATCTCTGCCTTGTCTGCTGAAAGATCTGTGTTCTCTAAAACATTATCCTTTGATGCTCTTGATATTGCTTGAATAGAACCAATAGTTTGGTTAAGCTAGACAAAAGAGAACAACACTACAATGATCAAGAATAAAGGAAAAAATAACTAACTTTTTTCCAGGGAAAATGAATTCATCCAAACAAATCAAGCAATGATGTCATAGTGAAAATCCAACAGTGCACCAAATATAAAATTACATAACTGGATTAACATAAAGCATCATGTTTATGGAATCTTTCAAGAACCTTTTCCAAAGTTCCTACAGACTGTCCAAAGAAGTTCAATATTTTTAAGATAATTTTGGTTTTATAAGGTCAGAATAATACGCAATGTATGATATCTCATGGATGTGATACACCTGTTTCTGGTTTCTGATCTTTTTTCTGTGCAAATTGTACAAATATGTGAAGGTAAATGGTAATAGTGAATTACCGCCTGCGCATCATGGTTCTCAATGCCAGGTATGGACATGGCAACTCTGATGAAGGCCTCCATTCCCTGCACTGACCTCTCCCTCTTAACAAACAACAAATCACTTATCAGGTACTCTCCTCTCTTTCTTTTTTTTTTTTTTTTTTGGGGTGGGGTGGGGGTGGTGGGGGTGTGTTTCAAGAAAGTAAAAGAAATAAGAGAAATTTTAAAAGAAAAACTGAACCAACAGACCTCAACCTTCAACTTTGAGATGGCATCTTGCTGCTTACAAACTGAACCATAGATGCATATTGATACACTTTAGAATAAAAACTAACAAGAAATGTTACTTCAGATGAACTAGAGATTTACATTTCTTACCCCCACGGGCATGAGCGATGTTCACAATTTTCTCAAATCCCATCTCTATGTCCCGAACGGGCACAAATGTTGGCCTTCCAGGCTCCATTCCATACCTTCACAGTAACCCCAAAAGTATCCAGAGTCCAAACCAAGCCACGCCACATTATGAACGTAATAGTTTGGGCACAAGTGTTTCAAAACTCACTCGAAGTAAGAGTGAACAAATGAATCATTTTGCTCCTTTGTTGGGAGTGTGACAACAGCATAAAGATGCCCAAACTGCCCCTTAAGCTTCTGTACCCTGCAAAAAAAAGGATATCAAAGAGAAAAGTCAAAGAGAGAGAGAGAGCGCAAGGACAAAATAAATTCAAGGCTTAGCCTACCTGCTAAAAATCGGAGTGACATTGTTGCAATCCCAATTTGTCACGAAAACAAATGCTACAGATAGTCCCCCACAGTTGAAAATGAAATCCTACAATTAAGTTTTAACAGCTTAGTGGCAAATAAGTCACAAAAATCGTTGGGGTCCCCAAACATTTTACACGAATCATTCGACCTTTCACCTAGACACTGAAAAGGGTGGATCAATTCCACAACCTGTTGGCTTATTTCCTAAATGATCACATTACCAGCCAGAACAGGTTGGGAGCAGGTCTGTCATTGATTGAACCATTAAAGCAATGGTCCAGTCCCAAAATAGGGTAAGGACCAGTCAACTCTACAGAAAACCTAATCAAACATTATTAGACCAGCAACTCAGAAAATTACAGAGGCTATAGGGACAATATTGAGTCTAAAGGAATTTGCATTGAGGAAGGATGAAATGAAGTGAATGAAGGATGGGTGCTGTTCATCCCTCCATAGGTTGCTCATCATACAAACCCCACCACAACCTGCAAAAACAAAACAGTCTCAATTACTAGCCAAAGTTAGGAAAGCATGTGGTTCCAAAAACAATGTTAAACTCACAAGGTCACAGAGCTTTCAAAAATGCTAAAATCAGTAACTTGAAATGGAAACCACATAAATATGATTCTCAAAGTGCTGAATCGAGTAACTTCAAAAGTCTACAAATTTAAAATCCATAGAGCAGCAAAACTTGAGAATCAAGAAGTATGTCAAACAAACGGAGGAGCAGTGCTCATCTCCATGGAACAAATACTCTGTGATGTGGGAGGAGAATGTATGATAAAAACAAGCAGAGGAGAATGTATAATAAAAACAAGCCGAGAACAAGTATTTTGATGCAAAGAAGCACAAAATATCCTTTCATAATTAAACTAAAAACAGTGCATTAAGGATGTCAGTGGTGCCACATATCCACCAACGAGAGCCCAAATCACTCTCTTCCAACTCTTTCTTCAACCCATCCCTGGTTTCAGTCCTTAGCCATTATCTTCCTCATACCGCTTAAGCATCCTTAGCCACTATCTTCCTGATACCACTCTAGCAAAATTCTCTCTCCTAAAAAGGTAAACCCAACTTGCTCGCTATCATAAAAGGATTTTCTACCCTATGAATCTACAATAATCTCAGAATCTTATCTATGAGTGAATGGGTATAGAAAGGAAAAAAGTACATGTTTGAAGGGATGGTAAAGTCTGTGCATTTTCTTCCATGATTAATAGTTTTAATGAGTTTCATCACTCTCAGACCAATAACCAATATATAAGCTTAATGATTTTGATATTAACCTTCAATACATCTCCTTTTGAGGAAGATACAAGTATAATGATTATCATCTCTCCTCCCTAGAAGAGAAAACCTGGACGTTTTCCCACTTGTTCACCTCTCAGATTAGTTTAGGTCTATTGAAAACTTATGTAATATTCCTTTCTGGGCTGTATTTTCTCACTTTTCAGCTCACAGTATTATCATTCACCAAGAAGGGGTAATAAGTAAAGAAACGACGGAAAAAGTAATCAAATTCTAAAGAAACAAAGTAGAGAAGTCACCGAACAATATATGCTCAAAATATTCCTGTAATTTTGATAATCATAAGTACCAAAAAATTCGTAGTGGTAGCACAAACCATTTCAAATTCGGTTCATGAAGGAGATAGGGATAGTCACATAGTCACATTTTCCAAGTTTCCTTAATCCCATCAGAAAGTGAAGCCAAATTGAAAGCAAAAAAGTTGCAATCCGTTCTGTGGACTGATGATCCTGTAACTATTTCTTTCATCTTACTTGATCACTTCCAGTCCGTATTCAATAAAATTCTAATATTGACCTGGTCAAATATGAACCTTAAATCCCCTTGTTCATCAAAAAAAAAGAGAACTGGTGTTTTGTCCGATTTCCTAAACCAGATGAAATAAAATCTGCACATTTCTGTGTAAGTCCTCTTAAAGCTCCCACGTCAGAAAGATTTACTCCCCTCTGCTTCCAAAAAATGCAGAGACATAAATATGTTGACCCAATCAAGCATGTCCAGCTCTTCTTTAACCAAATTAATA
The DNA here is from genome assembly GCF_013358625.1 of Macadamia integrifolia. NCBI lineage: Eukaryota > Viridiplantae > Streptophyta > Magnoliopsida > Proteales > Proteaceae > Macadamia > Macadamia integrifolia. Next base: position 28,051,777 of record NC_056560.1, on the reverse strand, counting down.
TTGCCTCGCTCTATCCATGAGAGCTGGGATTGGATACGTTTATATCATATGTGAATATGATGCTATCATAGCGTTATTTTTGCTGGAGCAGAAGAAAGTTCCTCTGGTGAACTTCAATGTGCAATGTATCTCAGAATCACATGAATTCCTTGAAAATCATGAAAACCTGGTCGCAATGCTCAATACAGATCTCTTTATTTGACCGCGAAATATTTTTTTAATCTTGAATAATTTGCAAGGCAATTGCATATTTGTAATAGCAGTATAAGTAGTATCAGTGGAATAATATTCATAGACCAGTATTATGGCCACCAAAAAGGCTCCATAGAACACTCATCTAGTGACACAGAGAAATTTTAACTCCACACAATTCAGTATGGTTTATCTCTGCACCATCCTGTTCCATAGCTCTAGACTATGTAAGGCTTTATTTGTCAGTTACTAAAAAGCACAGCATTCATTTCTCACCAATTCAAAGCAAGTGGTTTCAGCCAAATCCAAAAGACATGGAAAATAAAATGAATTGAGAGAAAATTACTCAAAATATATAGATCGATTAAATGCCTTCGGTTGAAGCAAAATTTACGTTTGAGATCGGTAATTCAACGTATTTTTCCCGTTTTAAATCAAACGTCAGTGACCTAAGCAACAATAGTTCCAATTTTTTCAGGATTCTCTTAATATTTGGTGGCTTCAATTTGAAAAAAGAAAAATTATTCATGCGGAGAATAATTGCAGTTTCAATCACAGACGCTGTGAACTGTTGGAATCTGCAAGTTTTGGGGAAATAAATCGCACCTAGGAAATCGATGAAGCAGGAAATAATAATAAAATTCTTGAATTTAAACAGACGATCTTGGAAATATACCTGCATTTGAAACGATTGAAGGAGCTTTAGCAGGTGATTGTCTAATTTTGGATCCAAAATTCGCCATTTTCCGGGATACTGTGAACTACCCTGCTGGACTTCTGAGTTGATATTCTCCACCACTCGAGATTTTACAGAACCGAAGTGGCTGGGGATTTTTCTTTGGCGGGATTTCTTTGTTGGATTGAAATAATGTAAAAAAGAAGAGTTTGTTTTGATGGCTAGAGGTCGCTGGTCGCCGGTAGCCGGTCGCCCGTCGCCCGTCGCCCGTCGCCGGTCACCCTCAGAGGGACACGTGTCCCAACAGTCATTCCAGGGCCGCATCGGTAGGTCCAGCCAAGTCTGACACATTCATGGCCCGACTTACACTGGCCCGATTAATAAATGTATCGGGTTTGAGCCGACATGTTTATAAACAGGTAGTACATGGTGCAGCTGCCTAGCCTCGGGCGCTTGACCGACCCAACACATTTACAAGTCCGACTTGAATCGACTCATTTAAGCCCGACCTAGCCCGACCCCTTTAATACTACTTGTATTTTTTAAATTTATTGTTATACTATTTGCATTTAGTATAAAAGGCTATGTGATATGTACAGTTGAGATGGTGGTGGTTCTTATCAGCTTGTTCAAACATAGTTTAATTGATTTAAATTTGCTCAACTTAGGTTGTGTAGGCATAGTTTAATTGATTTGAGTTCCGTTGGATTAAAGAATGAGTACCCCATCTTTCGCTTAATCCATTTTAATTATGGGATCTTCCTTTGCTATACCTATATTTGCCTCATTTTATTGGTATTCCTTTCAAGTACATTTAAAATATCAATTTTAAAGATGACCTGTTTAAAGTTAAATAGGTTTATAGTCCAGTTAAGGCCCGATTAAAGCCCGAGACCGACTGACCCAATTATCAACCGTATCATGCCCATGCTAGGTAAGCCTATTTTGCTAAACGGGCATTCACAATGCAGTCCTAGAAATTTGTCGAGCACGATTAGGCCCAACGGAGACCGACCCAGCCTGACCGATTGACACCTGTATTAATCATCCAGGCAAGTACAAATGGGCCCTATTGTTGGGCCCCCACTGATTCGTGCGTCCCACTCCCAACCTTCCATGCAATGTTTTATCACCTGAGGGGCTGGAAGTCTACTTACCCACAAGATTTGGAGCACTCAAAGGGGGCATTCCTGGAAATAAAAGAGACAGGTGTTGCAATGGAGCCAGGCTCTTCCAGATATACCCTTATCCAAAGCAAAGCAAAAGGCGAAGTGTCCAATCCGTAATGAGGAGGGTTGGGCTTGGGCTTGGGCTTGGGCTTGGGCTTCGTTAGCCAAAACCGAACATTTCATTAATTTGGGCTCACATGCTTCTAGTTTCAGATAAAGGGGCATTCCTGGAAATAAAAGAGAAAGGTGTTGCGATGGAACCAGGCTCTTCTAGATCTCCCTTTATCCAAAGCGAAGCAAAAGGCAAAGTGGTAATGAGGAGGGTTGGGCTTGGGCTTCATTAGCTAAAACCAAACATTTTTTTTTTTTTAGGCTCACAGGCTTCTAGTTCTGAAATCTACAACTAGAAGCCTGGCCTGGGATCAGTCTAGCCTCTAGCCAAACGGAATTTAGCTATTGCCCTGGCTGCAATCAAGTCGCTGCTACCCCTGTGGCACTCAAAGAAATGAAATTTAAAAGGGTATTTTGGAAAATACACCTAGGAGGGTATCTGTATACCTTAGGGGAAGTGAATTATTCCACTCCCTAGTAGCAACAAAAAAATTTCCCCTTTAGCCGCCCCAACTTGATATATAATGCATGACTCTATGGGGGCTTCATAGTTCATAGTTCATACTCAACCTAAAAGCCAAGGGGGATAAAGGGTCTCGACCCAAGACCACAATCGCTCAAATGGGTCATGTGGATCCACTAGGTGGCTGGATAAAGTTTTCCTGCACTGATGGTTGAACGAGGCGATGGCCCATATGTGACCCCCTCCCCCCCCCAAAAAAAAAAAAGGAAGCAAAAAAGATACTGGCTAAGGAGTAAGAGCATGGTTAGAGTAAGTATGCACTCAACCAGGATTGGATGAAACCCTAAAAAAACTGTACATGATATATTGGATAGAGCTAAAATTTTGTAGACAAGTAACATGCAAGATTCACTTTTCATGCCAAGTTTTAGCCTAAATGAAATTACCAAATTGAATTTAACATCTATGCAATCACAATTATCCTAGAATTTTTTTTTATCAAACTATTTCCAAGAAATTTATCCTCTCCCCCCACCCCCAAATGACAAGAAATAATGCATTAATCTAGATCTTTCATCCAGACCTGTTGGTTTAGAAATTTGTTACTTTATTTTTCAACTAGTGGAATGCTAACCTAATGCTTCTTTAAGAGTATCCCCTCATCAATGGGACCCCAACCATTGAAAACAATAGGTCCTATAGAGGAATACAATCATTGCATGATTGGGTTTCATTATTTTAGTGGATGAGATCCCCTATGTCAAGGAAGAATAAGTGTAAATCTAGCAAAACCCTTTCAACTAAATTCCTTACATTTGAATTAGAAATAAAGAATCATTTTAGATTTGAATAAGAAAAAAAAAATCCATTTGAGAATTTAATTACTATTTTTGTTAAATATTTAAGTTAATAACATAATAAAAATTTTGCATTCTCTTCTTTATATTAATTTCACTTCTCTTTATTTCCTTTCACTTGCAGGTTGTTTCCACCAAAAGCCTTTGGAAGGAAATTCACTGGCTCTCTCCCATTCTCCAATTGGAGCCATGTACACCCAAAGTAGAAGCTTTGAATTTCTTTCTCCAACTTGTTATCACTTTGTGACGATTTAGATCTAGACTGATCCTTCGAAAAATTGGTAATATTTTTTTAAAATTTTTTACACAAACGATTCTTACAATTAAAAAAAAAAAATACTAGAAAAGGTTTCTGGCATAGTAAAAGGATAATTGATCATTCTAATCATTCATAATTGGTTCTACAGAAGCATTGCTTGTCGTATGAGGATTTTAGGCTAGGGTTATGATCACTATCAGGGAGCAACATTTTTTCTTCACTAGAAAAAAAAATCTTATCATTCTAACCGCAAGAAAATGCTAACGGAGAATTTAAAAGTAGGCCAGTTTAATTGCTCGTCTCAACCGTATGTCTGTCATGTATAATGCATATACCTTGTACATGGTTTATTTTTTAAAAAATAATTTTAATGTTTTCAAATAGTATTACAAAGTTCTTATCCAAAAAAAAAAAAATGTATTAAAATCTATTGTATTGAGTCTATTGACGCATGATGATCAAATTAGACTAGGAGGTCTTAAGTTCAATCCTCCTAATCGCAATTCTACTAAATCTGTGGTCTTGAAGCATCCAATGAAGTCGCATATGAAAAGCCTCAGGGGGTGTTTGGTTCGGTAAATCTTTGGGATGACATTCTTTAGAATGATAATTCTTAATTTTTAGAGCTGTTTGGTTCCACTAGATTGACTCTCATAAGTGAACACCATATTTTCCATGAATGACCATATTACAAAGGATGTGTTCCAAATCTGAGTTTACCTCAACACCTAAACTCAGATTTGAGCAACATTTTTACCACCTAATATAAAAGGAGAAAGCGGAAAGAAGTTCTCTACGGAAGCCAATATCTCAACCCGCGAGAAACATGTACTAGCCTCAAGGTAGGGGTGTCAATTCCTAAACCGAACCGGTAAAACCGGTCGGACCAAACCGATAACAACACGGATCGAACCGAACCGAAGCCTTATTGGTTCCGTTCGGTTTGGAGTATTGCAACCCCAAAATCAAACCGAACCGCACAGAAAACTGGATGAACCCAAAACCAAACCAAAACCGGCTCAAAACCCAGACCGAAACTGAAACCAAACCGGTAAGAAACTGAAACACTCCAAAATTCATTAAAAAAATCAAAATTTGCATAGTTTTGTATACATTTGTATTGAAAGTCGAATCCAAACTAGACCAAGAACCAAAACCAACCCGATTACAAATCGATTTAAGAAACCAAAGACAAACTGAAACCAAACCGCCCCGAAACCGAAACCGAAACCAAACCGAAACTGGAATTTCCTTATTGGTTCGGTTTCGGTTTCAGCTTTCCCACACCGAAATTGACTCAACCCGGACAGAAACCGAGCCGGACCGACCGATTGACACCCCTACCTCAAGGCAACCAAACGATTTTTCAGGAAGAAACATAATTCAGAAAAATGTCTATCAAAAGATTGACATTCATATCCGATATATACACCATTTGATTTACCGAACCAAACACCCCCTAAGGTAATAGAGCTTAACCCTAATTGAGTACCTCAGTCGGCAAGAGACCACGCCTCAGGAAGCAGACCAAAGTGATTCACTGATTCCATGTTCAACTCACCTACACCCTTTGGGGTTCTCACGCACCTCAATCTTTCATCCTTTCCTAATTCATGTGGGTCGTTGCATCCTACATTGTTCCGGGGATTATTCACACTCAGTTTTCTGTTTTTCTTGGGCCGTGATTGGTGAACTAGGGAAGCTTCCCTTGACCACTTGGGCCATGACACAGGTCGCTATTATCTTTCTCTGTTTACAAGAGAGAGAGAGAGAGAGAGAGAGAGAGAGAGCACAAAAGGGAAGTTTGGGAGGGAATGAGTTTTGATATAAAGAACTTTTGGTTGACACCTTATAAGACAGCAACACAGATGTGATAAACAAATTTTAACTTAAAAAAGAATTCCTTGCTTCTTTGACACTCTAAATACATCTTTATGCAGTAATCTTCTTAGAGGCCGACCAAAGTGATTCACTGATTCCATTCCTCCTTCCACTAATCTGCTTCTGATTCCTACCCCATTATAATGCTCTCTTTTAGTCAATGGTTGAAACTGAAAAGAATGACAAAGATAGAGAGAGAAGGAGAAAAAAAGAGCACTTTGAGATGTTGGCTTCTCCTCTTGCATTGTATATCTGATTCATATATCCTTGACTACCACTTACTCTAACATAACCTAAAGAAATTCCCAATCCATTTGTAGTTTTTAAAGAAAGGAAAAGAATGGTCCCTGGTCACATGACTATTGCGCTAGCATAGTGGCCAATGAAATGGCACGTATGAACCTAAAGAGACAGTGAATTTTTTAGGTTTCACAAGGGTAGGGGCATAATTTTGCTGCCCTCCATGTTTGGGTACAGAGTCGTGTGACCATGGAATGTTATGTCCCTCTAAGGAGTTAAGTTATGAAATTAGGTCTCTATAGACTTGGCCCATGTTTGGTTATAATTAATAGAATAATGACGATGGACTCCGATTCAAAGCCAGCCCATTCTTGATCAAGAAAAAACCCTGGTTTTAGGTCATTGGTTCAACTAGACTGACCGATACAAATATTTCTTTTGTACTCACCAATGAGAACTTCTTTTCTTTCTATTTTTAGTTTAAAAAAAAAAAAATTTATCACACAGAAAATATACTGTACGACCTCGTACAATTTTTTTTCCCCTCTTTTTCCTTGACTATACGATTCCATGTGGGGGATTCTTAGAACAAGTGGCATATAGGTGCACACCAATAAGGTGCAACGGAATGGTTTATGTCCAGAGGAGAGAGATAGAGAGAAAGAATACTAACATATCCTCTCTAACGGCTCAAAGAATTTTATTTAAAATATAAAAATAAAAGCCAACATAAACAAAGTTTAGTCTATATATTCCTCAACAAAACAAAATGATTTCTTCATTCTCTTTCAAGTTAAATTCTAACCTATTAGAATTTCTTTTTGATAAAAGGCTTTAATCATAACAAACAACAATCTTATCCCAAATTGGTCTAATGGGTATCAGTCAAAAGTAAATTATTAGGTGGTGCTACCTTCTATTGCCTATTCAAGAATCTATTCTTAAATGAATGAATGAATGAATCAAGAATTTGATTTTGAATAAAATGTTAAAAATTCCTTATCGCACCCAAATTGAGGATTCCTTTTGAAGTGAATAAGAGAGGACTGAAGAGAGCCTTACAGCCCATAAATGTGCCCATCATTGGGCTTTCCTAAAAGCCTAATCGAATCTTTTCATTCGTGCAAATTTAAACTGTCAACTTGATAACCCCATAGAATTTTCCTTTCCTTTATATACAAATTAATACATAATAATAATATAAAGTTTAAGTGCTTTTTCTTTTTGGTTCCCTGTGTGCTTATCTGGACAAGTGTCTAATGTAAGAGAGATGGGAACCCACCAATAAATGGGCCTATTTTAGAGATTACCCAGACCAAATTTCATCAGTGTCAAATGATTAAGAGAGTATTTTTGTAATTTATTGCTTTTTCTAAATTTTTTAATCAAAAAATATTTTTATTTTTGGAATTCTTGGAATTGTGATAATTAATTATAGGAAGAAAAAGTTCTCATGTCCATAGTGTAGGTATGTTTTCTCATGCCATTTTATATCCTAACCTATGGATAATATAAGGTAATCTATCTCTCTCACATAAATTATCTATATGTCAAATTTTTTTATTTTTTTTTTGAGAGGGGGAGGGGGAGGGTTCTCTCTGATTCCTGTGTGCAATTTTGAATGTTAGAGGGAAATATTAACGAAAAAACATTTAAATAAAATGTACATATAAGACATTTTATAAGGAAAGGCACTGCAAAAATCTAGGTCTTAAGCGGAATATCTATGCAGTTTTAAATTTCAGCTAGCGAAATGCAAATCTTTTATCATTTTTTATAAAAATACTAAGTCTTTTTGTTGTAGTCTTGTGGTGGCTGGTGACCCTTGGTTCATTCCAACCCTAGGGTCTGCTCTAGGCCATCCGTGGAGACCACTGGATAAGAATATTTTGATCTCAGTACTTGATGGGATGGATGAAAAGGTCCCCACAAGGATCATAGAGACCCTTTTGAAAAAGCCCCTCGATTGGAATCTTGGACATAGATAGTACACATTGTTTTATGGGTACATAGTAGATATACTGGCTACTACACTTTGAATGCTTTTCTTTTAAGCAGGGGTAAATTTCTATGATCAGTCTCTTAAATTTAATCTATATTTTTTTACCTCTTCTTTTCCTCTTTTTCAAAGGGAAAAATGGAAAAAGTGTCTTTGAACAGAAGATATTCTCCATTCTCTACACCTACACACATGAGTGTATTTTATTATATTTTTATTATTTTTTCTCTCTTTAATAAAATAATAAAAATACTAATGTACTTATATAGGTCTAGAAAACGTCTCATGTTAACGATCGATAGAAATTTCGTCTTTAAACAATGGAAGAAGGTTCTCCAGAACATGCACGTGTAACAAAGTAGACACCTATTTAACACTCAAAATTTTGGTATGGTATCAATATCCATCGCTTCTGAGTTGAAATATCTCAAAACAGTTGGACTTGATCAGAATTTGGCCCGAATTATCCTAACTTGGTAGGACCTAGTATGCGTAGAATCATGTTTAATCCCTTGATCGATTCCAAAAAAAAAAAACCAACCGATTCAACACAGACACATGGGAAGAATCAATAATTTAAGGCCCAGTTCTTTCTAGGTCATCTTCGTCATCTGCTTTTAATCTATGTGCAGAGTTGTTGGTTTTTTTTTTTTTTTTTGAATGGTAAATGAAAATATATAATAAACACAGAAGAAACAATGGGGAAAAAAATAAAAAGATAAAACTCCAAAGCTAAGAAGGCTAGCCAAGGGCAAAGACCCTAGGGAAAATAGGGAGTCCCAAATGGATTGGGACTAGTAGAAGGTGGGTGCGGGTGGGGACATCCAATAAAAATGAGGGGATACACCTAAAAAAGGATAGAAACAATTAACAAAAATAAAGCTGATAATACAACAAAACTAGGTGGGAGAGATAAGTGGAAGATCCCATGAAGAAAAGCAATATCTATTTCTGCTTGTATCATGATAAATAACACAATTTAGGAGAATTTTATTTTTAAACTTGAAAAAAGTAGCATCTCATATCTACTCCAAAGTACGCAAAGAGGAAGTCCATCTTCTTTTATTCATTTCCTATCATATATAATAGATCACTGCACTAAAGACCAACTTACCAAGAGCGTCACATGGGGATTTTCTATTAAGGTTGTGTTTGGTAGCCTAAAGAACAAAATAAAAAGTACAAAAATTGTACTATGTTCTTGGTTTAAGAAATTTTCATTGTATTTGGTATATCTTAAACCAAGAGAAGATTTTTTTTTTGAAATTTTAAAACTCACATTGGGAATAGTGAAGTTTTCTTGCGTTGTCAAAAAAAAAAGAAGTCTTGTCTAAAATACAAAAAACATCAGAATTTTTTTAAAAAAAATCTTTCTTTTCATGGATTGGTAGCCAAATAGACATAAATTTTTTTTTTTTACCATTTTATTTCTTTTCTTTTCTAGATTTTTTTTTTTCCATTTCATTTCTTTTTTTCTCCAACACAGCCTAAAGATTTTTGAGATCTACCTCCATTCTCTTTCAAAAGGAAAGATGGCTTTAAGAGTAGGCCAAATTTTTCTCATAATAACACTCCAATATGACTTAGAGAAAATATATGAGAAGAATAAATGACTTATATCTTCCATGGAATTCCAACAAGGACAGCAAGTAGGAATTGAAAAGTTCCTTTAGAGAAGAAAATCTGGGGGTGGGAAGAGAGTTAGTCATACTCATAACTCTCAAAATAGTAAAAGAATGTTTTGGGATGAACTATCCTAAACCAAAACCAAGTAATTGTAGGGGCTTTAGATCTAACTAAACTCTAACCAGAAGATGAAAAATATTTTAATATAAGAGTTAGCAACCCACTGAACCAAATCGTCACTCCCCTTAAATCTAGGACGGATACTTAGAAAGCTTATATCACACCTCAATGAAAGAATGAGAAGTACAAAGATCCGGAATCTAGTTACCATCCCCAAGGATAGAAGACACCTTAGGATGTGTTTGGTTACATAAATCCTTGGATAGTGTTTCTAGTGAAACGTGAATCCCTATTTTATAATTTGTTTGGTTATATTTTGAGATGAATCTACTCAGAAATATATAATCTTATTGAAACACCTTTTAAAGGTAAATTTGTTTCATTGGAGAATTAAGCTAAATAGAGAAACTCAATTATGACAAACCTGATTACACCCCCGGTGTCTTAAGTGGTGATTGATACGAATCACTATTATTGGGCTCTCAAGGTCCTCTTTCTCCCATCGAACTTGCAGACCGTCATAAACACTCTCGGCTCTCCCATAGCGATTTTGCTACAAGTCGACTTCGATCTGCAAATTGGGCATTATGAAAATTTTCATTGGTTCCATATTTTCAAGTAGCTGATTCAGACTTTGTTCTTTGAAGATCGTTGATATTTCTTTGAAGATTGAAAGGTTTGAGAGATATTTAGGGTAAAACCCTAGATCTACGGAAACTTCCATTTCATTTAGATCAAGAGTACTTTTCAGCCAAAAGAATTGTCAAGGGGATAAAATCCAGAAGTCTTCTTGGGATCGTCTCTATTTTGAACGATCAACAGCATTTTTTTAACCTTACCCTTTGAAAGACCACATTGAAGGTACGTTTTCATTCATGTTCTATTCGATTGAAGTTTGCATTATCCTTTTCGATTACATGCTCTTTTTGAATGTTCTGGGTCTTCGAATGGGTATCCGTTAGTACTCATTTGAATAGAGTGGATTGGAAAGCAGCAGAAATGAGTAGTTTGTTTAATTGAAATATTTTAGCTTCAGTATTGAAAAAATTTTGTCATGCAAGCAGAATCCAGCTACCAGATTTATGGGTAACCAAACAGCTATCCTAACAACTTTAAAATAAATAAATAAAAAGAAAAACGTGTTGTGAAGGTGATGGATCAGAAAAGGATAAGTTATGGAGAGAAAGAAACGATGGAGGCTTGAGGGAGGTGGTCAGGTGGAGTTCCAAATCAAATTCCCAAAGCTGAAAGCCCACCCATCCAATGACCCATATGGCTCACCTTGGGGCCTCTTCTCGGTTTCGTTTTTTCATAATTGTCAATTCCAATCAAAAGGAATATTCTCTCCGTTTTTTTTTTGAGTTGCAGACAAAAGGGATATTCAAAAGGACGATATGGGGAATATAAGAACAGGTGTCACCCAGGAGAATCTTTTATTTCAAACTGAACACAAAAAGAAAACCTAGTGGGACAGACTAAGACTGCTACAGAGATGAAGAGAATCTGGAGAAAAAGGTTTGGGTTGGAGTCTTGTAGGAGAAGACTGAAGCAGCCAAAACCAAACTCTTAACTCTTTTCCCTTACTACTCCACAGGGAATATTTCAATGCAAATTTCTATTTCTCTTCTCCTTCTTCTTCCTCCTTTATCTTAATCCCATCTCTTTCTTTCCGTTCTAAATCATCCTGGAAAAACCAAAGATTCTACGACCTATTAGGGACTCGAGTAGAACTCACCCTTAAAAACTAATCGTGAAGGAGAAGATGTTCAAGTATCTACAAATCTTCACATTACGTTACTCACATTTGATGTGGAATTATTAGCTTCATCTTCCCATAAAACTCCAACCCATAAATTGTTTTCTCCATCAAACACAAAAAGGAAAAAAAACAAATTAAACTGAACTAAGTAGAAAAGCCTTCAAACTTAGAGAGAATCTTTGTTACCTTCCTACCCACTTCACTAAAGTTAGTAGCAGAAGAAGATTCCCAGTTTCCCACCTCATAGGCCTCTTTTCTATTCTTTTTGGTGGGTTTCCATCTTTAAGCTTTTCTGGGCTGTCTTCTTGTTTTACAATCGTAGAAGTGGAACTATGATATTCCTTACTTGGATGCAAGATATATTATTCTCTGTGAAAAAAGAAAGAAGAAAAGAAAATTTTTAAATTTTTTTGATGGGAGGATAGGAGCGGAGAGAGAGAGAGAGAGAGGATGTCAGGGTTGAGGTGAGGAGGTTCCAAATACCAATTAGATATTCTAGAGAGGTACATAAAATGAAGGACAGTTACATACCACTTTTGAGATTAAAAAGAAAGCTGAATGGTGAATAGATTCTAATCCACATTTGAATATGTCTCTACAGCTCTTCTTTTCTAGTAAGCTAAATATATGGTATATGCCCTTTTTCAAGCTTTTATTTTTCCTCTTTTCCTTTCTTTTGTGCCTTTTTTATTTAATCATGGCAGAATCAGTTATTTTATAATTTACTAATATAGGAAACCTTATACTCTTTCAAGCTTTTTCTTTAGAAAGGAAATGGTTATTTGTACCATCTGTTGGTTGTTGAGGAAGAGATCAGGTTTTACAACAGTAACTACTACATGGATCTTACACGTGTCACACACCCACAAACTTTTTTATGCATAGAACTTGATCTGATGGAATGATCACATCCGTCCATATGTATAGTTGTTCCACATTGGGCACCTGGATGTGGTCTAATCTCAGTGCATCCCATGTGCTGGGATTATGATAGGACTCATCATGTTTTCATGTTTTTTTATTACCCACTGCATGGTGTATCTAAATCTCAGCACACGTTGTGGATTGGATTTACCTAAATATTTTCTCTGAGTCCCTCCAACTAATAATTCAAGAATTGGGGTTCGATGAACTCAGATATATGAGGAGACAAATATCTCAAGGGTAACCAATGAGGGACTATTCTCCCGACATATCTATAGTAGAAAAGGTGGTATTTTCTTGAATTTATCCACTCTTATTTTGATACCACTGATATGGTATCTATATCAGTATCAATCATAGTCAATGCTGATACGAATCAACCAATACAGCACTTGACACCTATGTAGGTCATATCGAGCTATAAGCTAAGAAGCCTAGTAGATTTGCATATGACCTTGGAATTACTGTACCTTACCCATCTTGACAGAGCAAGTTGTATGAATATTTTGATGACCCACATGATCGACCATCAAAGTTGGTAAAATCTACAGATCTTAAACAAAATTTAGCTTTTTCCAATAAGATGATCTTAATTTGAAGATTAAAAAAAAAGGTCAAAGAATTATACTTTCACTAACATTGATAGACTAGCTAGCTACCCTCTTAAGTTTCAAAATTTGAGATGGTCAAAGAACTCTCAACAATAAAAGAGGATAAGAAAAACAAGGACATGCAAGGAGAAGTAGTAGTAGTAATGGAAGAAGAAGCAGAAGAAGAAGATCGAATCATCTTTTTAAATCTAGGTTCCAAATCGTACAAAGATGGCCCTTAAAGGTTCTAAAACCAGTCTCTAAGCACATGACCTCTTCTTCACTGTCCATCCTTGATTCCTTCTCAGAACCCGGAATTAGCTTTTCTCCTTTGTTCTTTGCAAGAAGTTACCATCCCTTTGCTTTATCTTCTACTTTTCCTTTTCCTCTCCCGAACCTCTACTTTATTCCCCTCCACACCCTCCCCTCGAATTCAGCTCTAAAAAGAAGGTGATCCCCCCACTCGATCCACCTTGTGTTCACAAACAACACATCCTCTCTGATCTCTTTCTTTCTTCCCCCCACCATCACTTCAACTCAATCCCCTCCTCTTACACCATCCATCTTCCTCCTTTCTTCATTCTATATCTCTTTGGAACATGAACATTGAACCTTTATAGAATAGAATTAGATTCAATAGAAGAGAAATTTTATCAAGAATATCAAACATAGAGAAGATGGGTTCTCCTGCGGATCTAAGCCTAGATTGCAAACCCCATAGCTACTCTATGGTAGTAAAGTCATTTGGAGATCAAACTGACCAAACCCAGAAGTTGGAAGACTTTCTAGCTTGTCTTGAAGAAGAAAGGCTCAAGATTGATGCATTCAAGCGTGAACTACCTCTCTGCATGCAACTTCTCACCAATGGTAATTTAATTTTCTCAATAACCCATATCCTCTATTTTCTTTTCTTTGCTTTCCTTGGTTTCTCTTTTTCTTTTTCTTTTCTTTGCTTTCGTTGTGAATTCAAAATCTATGCTTTGTTGTTCAGCTATGGAGGCATATAGGCAACAGCTACAGACCTTTAGGACTAACCAAGGGCCAAGACCAGTTCTTGAAGAGTTCATACCCATTAAGAACTCAAGCTCTGAAGGATCAGATAAGTTATCATCGAACGTATCAGAGAAGGCGAATTGGATGACGACGGCACAGTTGTGGAGTCAATCAAATGATGGAAGCAAGCAACAGGGGGCTACAACAGTAGTATTAGCAACACAAGCTCCAAATGAAATCGATCATGGTGGCCTTGCAATGAGTCCCAAATTAGGTTTGGACAATAAAGGAAGGAATGGAGGAGGAGGTGGTGGAGCTTTTCTTCCTTTTTCTAAAGATAGGAACACATGTACTAGTCCTACTCCTTTAAGGGTTCTTCCGGAATTAGCTCTTGCTGCAACAACCGAGAAAGAGATGGAGGATAAGAAATGTAGTGAACCTGATAATGGTGTGTCTTGCTCTTCAAGGAGAGAGAATCCTAGTAAGGGTGGTGCTGGATCAGTTATAACGGAACAACCAAAGGGAGCTGCAAATTCTGCTGAAGGACAAGCAACAACCACAACACAGACTAATAGGAAAGCAAGGAGGTGTTGGTCGCCGGAGTTGCACCGGCGCTTTGTAAATGCCCTTCAAATCCTTGGTGGCTCTCAAGGTCTTGATCTTCTTCTTCTTCTTCTTCTTCTTCTTTCTTATATGATTATTTGTTGTTATAAACTATTGGTAATTGACTTTGTTATTGGGTTACTTATGAACACAGTTGCCACACCAAAGCAAATCAGAGAGTTGATGAAGGTTGATGGTCTCACTAACGATGAAGTTAAGAGCCATTTACAGGTATTTAATGTTAGGACTTGTAGAATTCATCTTTAAAAGCTAACCATTAAAAAGAGACTGCCCTAATCCTTGTGGCTTCACATCAAGTTATTCAGTGTCTGGATTTGGTTCCTCCGTATAGCGTCCAACCTGCATCTAACGCCTAGAAACATCTTGGGTTGTGTGCAATCGCCTTAGACTCCATGTTAAAGCATTTTTGGGCATTGGATGCCCGTTGCACACTCTGTTATGCCACAAAGAAGTTCAATCCGAATATTCACATCTGATATGAAATTATTACTTTTGTGTCAAACCCAAAGAATTAATTAGTTTCACGAAAAAACATGCAAGAGAAAAGATGTATGAAGAGGGCTTACGTTGACTAAGTAACTGGACACTTTCAGTTCAGTTTGTACTTGGTTTGTACCACAAGTCCACAGTAGTGTTGGGGGTTGTTTGGATTCTGATATTTTTGTTTTGTTTTTTTTTTTTTTTTTTTTCTTTTCTTTTTCAAATCTGAACAGAAATATAGGCTGCACACAAGGAGGCCAAGTCCAAGTACACAAGCGGCAGGAGCACCAGCACCGCAGCTGGTGGTGTTAGGAGGGATTTGGGTCCCGCCGGAGTACGCAACGGCAGCGGCTGCCCACGGCGCTGGACAAGCAATCTATGGTGCCCACCCTGGTTCACATGCTTCCACCCATTACTGTTCTCCCGCTGTACCCCAGGACTTCTATCCTCCACCACCACCTCACCATGCTCAGTTGCACCACCATACCCTCCAACCTTACCAACAACACATCTACAAGGCAACATCTCAGACACATGGCTCGCCGGAGTCCGACGGGAGACCGGTTGGAGATGGTTCTGAGAGTATCGAAGATGACAAGTCAGAGAGTAGTAGCTGGAACAAAGGTGACAGTGGTAATCAGAATGGTGGTGGTGGTGGAGGGGAGAGAGAAAGGGAGAGGGAGAGGGAAAGGAAGGGTTTGGCTTCCCTTAGAGATGATGGAGAGGAGAGCAATGGTAGTGAGATCACTCTCAAGTTCTAATCTTCATTTCCTTTGTTTTTATTTTTTTTAAATTTTGTCTTCTTTTCCCTTGGACTTTTGGGGACTCTCAATCTCACTGAGCCTGAGGGCAGAAATAGGAAAAGTGAGTGTTTGTTTGTTGGCAAAACTTTTATTTTCCATCTTTTGGTAGTCTGATATCCTGACAAGCAGTGTTCGTTGTAAGATGGGGAAAATTGAAGTTTGGATTTTGTGGGTCTTGGCGTTTTTTTAGGGTTTTTGTCCTCTTTCTTTGCTAGGTAGGCATTGAATGACGATTTTACCCTCTGTTTCATTCCTAATTAATAACCGAAATTGGTCATTTGGAATACTTTCTTGTCTTTTACAAGTTCGTACTGTCTTTTAGGAAGTGGACAATTTCATGATACAGTTTTGGTATAGACGGCTTTTAATCCATGTTTGGAAGCTAAGAAAATAAAAAATTCTGAGGAAGTTAGAAATCTATGTACCACCTTGAACCGTCCGGACGGACCCGGACCTGATTACCTCCTCTACCAAAGAGTCTCCGACCCAGGCTCAGTATCGTATCAGTGTATCGATATTGTTTGGACTCGGTATTGTTTGGGCCCGATAGTGATATTGAACCAGTATGGATTGATCGATACAATTAAAATTATTTTTAATCAAAAAATGACCTAAAGGACCTAATACGGAGGATCTATACTAGTAACAATATCAATATCAGCAGTGACCGATATGGTATATAATTCCATGATTTAAGTCGATTATCTCCAATGACTCATAGCTTGAATTCGCTCCTCTTCCCTAAGTTGGCATAATCTTCCTGGTCTTCAGCCCATTATTCCTAGGACAAAGTTCTCCACCGTAGGTGTCCCCCTATTATTCGTAGTCAATAATACCCCCTTCTACATCAAGAGTACCTAAAAAATATGTTTCGGTTCACTGATAAGAAAGATAGAGTTGCGGTGGAGGTCTACAATGTGATGCTAAAGTATGACCCGGGCAGATACATGCTAATAACTATGGGTAGGAATCATTATGTCAAAAATGCCGTGGGATTACAGATCTTCAGAACTACCATCGATCTAATAAAAAAAGTGAAGTTAGAAAGCCATATGATCGGTCGTAAACTATCTTGTACGATTTGAGGGGTAATCGGCATACTCTGATCAATGGGGGGGAATCTTTGGCTCTATCAAACATATAGGGAATTGGAGGGTAACATTCCACCGACGTCAAGTCATGGAAGGTTCCTCCAGTACTTTTTCTATGTGTTGGTGTTCTATATGACCATCCAGTACTTTTTCTATGTGTTGGTGTTCTATATGACCAACATAAGACTCGACTTGCTAGATATTATGGAGGTTCAGTGAGCACCATGCTGAATCTCTCTATCATTTCCTTCTCTTCCACTTTGGCCAATATGAATTCTCTTCCACTTTTGCCAATATGAGTTCATCTGGTTCTAGCAGCTTTATCGGAGAATATCCCATGTCAGTAGGAGCCTTCCAAAGAAATAGCTTAGTAGCCATATGAGCAACGCTTGGGATGATTTTAGGAGAACCGTATTCCCTTTGGCTATATAATCATGCTGTTCCCAATGTCCATTCCAAGACACCCAGACCCCGTCCTTCGCAGTGGGTGAAGAAAAACTGCCTCCTTATTCCTATTAAAGTAGAAAGCCAAAAAAAAAAAAAAAAAGGAAAAAGAGAACCAAGGCCAAGCTTTCTCCGTTGGTTCAAAGTTCTGTGCATTGTGCAAAGTTTTGTAGTATTCCAACAAAACTGAAGTATCCAGTGGGTGAAGAAGTCGAGAAGCACCAGAGGTCCAGTGACTCCAGTTCAGGGCCCTTCGATATTATCTGTATTAAAATGATAGAAGTGAAAATTTAGCTCACATGAGATGATAACTAAAAAAGTTCCATAAATTCAGCCTCGGACTCATTTAGATTAACCAAAAGGAACTTTGTTCCTTTGAGCGATCACAAGTAAAAACAAGTTATAACATTCAACACTCATACTGATCCAAGAAGCTGTTAAAAGAGTCTGAGAACAAGAATGTTAAAATCAGCCAAAAGATCAAGATATCTACAACATATCACACAGCTACAAGGCATAACTGCTAGATGCATCATTCAGCACAGATCATTGTTATCATGCCATGCCTTGCAATTTGTGTGAAGGATGCCATTCTTCAAGAAGCATCATCACCCATACTAGCTTCGATCATTGTTGCATCAACAAGAGCCTGTTTCAAGCAAAAGAAAGCATATTAGTTGATGTCTCTACATCCATTGCATGCGTCTCACATCATGTAATCTTTTTTCGCTTTTTAAAAAAAGATCAGGGAATACTTTATTGAATTTAGGGTGTAGAACATACAACCAAAAGGATGGCAATTATCATGATATTTCCTATTCAGGTTTATAAACTTCATCTACATAGACATGATTTTCCCTTTTTAGGACGTATTTTAACCCCAGAACTCCAGGACCCAAACAGAAATAAGACTTCGGAAACCAAAACTCAAAAGGTTCAACACATCATCAAAGGCATTTGATGCGATCCTGGGTTCAATAACCCTGATTATGAGTTCACTATAGGCCCACAAGAAGACTAAATATAACTCAATTTAAGGGGTTATTGGCAAAACTCTAATTATTGGGACCAATTTAAGGTCATTTTGGAAGAGGAAATAGACTTGGGACAGAATGGCAGTTAATTTAAAAGGGAAGGACAATATTGGGAATTCAAATGGCTGGTGATAAAGGTTGAAACAACTTCATAATGGAAGGGTATCATAGTAATATCAGCAGTAAGGGCTTATCTGTATATTTGATGCACAGTAACTTCTTAATCTTAAAAGACATAGCTATGGTGGTAGAACAGAAGCTGTATCTTCTGGAAGCTCCCTTCTATGGTCACAGATCAGCTCAAGATTTTAGGATTAAGCTTCTAACCCTCAGCCCTCATAAATACACTTAATATCAAGCCAAATAATCAGATGCAATAATCATAGGAAATTCCTAAAAATAACCTGAGCGGTAGTTACAGATTCATTTCTGCTCAAGTTAGATATCTCAACACAGGAGAGGACTTTGGGACCAATAATTTAGGCTTTGGGTCGCCCTAGGGTAATGATCCAATTCCAAAATTTTCTGCCTACCCACTAAAGAGTTCGAAGCAACTCTTTAAGTTGGATAGGATTGATGGGTCGTGGAAGAATCCCATGGAATCACATGAACAGGGCATGTAAATGGATTGGCACACCTCAATCATTGGTGCAAGTGGCTTACTAGGTTTTTCTGCACCATCAAAACATCTGAGCTTCAATGTCACTGTTAGATAGGGTCTTCTGATCTTGTTGCTCCTTCTGCAACCATGGGGTCACGAAAGAACCCCATGGAATCACAAAAACAGGGGTGCAAGACATTGTGGGAACAGTCATGGTCTCGTACTTCTTGGTGAGAGCTAGATGTTAAACTTTTGATATGGTGGCTTCAAAGGGGCCATGGTTTCGTACTACTGGAGTACAGGTGGACACTTGAGGCTCCTTCTTGTCCTTTGTCACTGTAATGGCTGAATCAGGTGGGGTTGCCGGTGGTTCATCATTACCAACTCCTCCTTTGAAGAACATACCAGAGAAATCTACGGAAAGGGGTTTCCAATCGGAGAAGATGACAAAGAGAGAGAGAGAGGTGTACAAACCGGAGGTTGGCTGACCGGGACTCTTGCCACCGCTCTCAGGGAAGAGGAAGTGCTAAGCAATGGTGACTGTTGGGGAAGATGACCAAACATGGCCTAAAATTCTACAGAAATCCAGAAGAAAATTCCTAATTCAAGTGTTGCTCTGCTAAACAGCAAATGACCTGCAACTTACCAGACCTGAGAGTTGGTATCTACTATATTATGATATCAAGTTAGTATTTTAGATCTGTGTTATCAATACTTATTCTTTAATTCTGTGTTCTGGTATAAAACCAGTATATTAGATCTGTCTTCCGTGAAATATTTTCTAAATTACCAAGTCTAGTCATCAGATTCTGGGTCTGCTTGGTTTCTATTATTAATAATAAGTTAACCCCTGGCATAGCTATCACATGGACCCCCATGACATATTATACAATTGGAATTCACATACTCAGAACTGAGAAATGTGGAACCAGACTTCATCACTTTCTCTTAGTAAATCTGAACATTAATATATCTTCTGCAAAACCTGAATTTCATATTTTTATATTCATCCTTTATAAAACTGTATCTTATCAGAGGAAGTGCTCCTTCTATTGAACTTTTATTGATCCCATAGTTCTTAATACTATCCTCTGCACACAGAATCCTGATTTTGAAAACTGAACTCAAGGACCTTTCTACCTCTTCTAATATTTTATTATCAATGTTGGATAACCTGATCAGAACCCACACATTTCCCTAGACATATGCTACAATGCGTTCTGCTGATTATTCAACCACTACTACTTGAATGAACGTAAACCTTATGACATATCTGAGCCATAATTAGTGGACTTAGATCACCTATAGTATCTTTATATATTTTGGACTAAGCTCATCTGAAAATTAATTGATTAGAAATCATTTTGTTATGGGAAGTAACAATATTATAGAATGCATAGCTGTCATGGCGTTGCCTAGGTGACGCCAAGGTGGCAAAGCAGTTTTCCAAGACCTAGGAAACCGGCCGCCAAGTTGTCTAGGCGCATAGGTCCCAAAAATCCATCCAAAAATGGGAAGGTTGAAAGAGAGAGAAGAGGGGGGAAACAGAGGAAAAAGGAGAAGCAGTAGAAGCTGCAACTGCCAGAAGAAGTACTACCTGTCCCACAGAAACCACTGTTGTCACCCTGTAGGAAGAGGATAGAGGAGAAGGAAGCGGAAGCCACTACCTCCCTGTCCAACTGCAACCAGCCACTGCTGCCTCTGTCTTAATAAGTAGAAGTGGAAGAATTCATTGTATGACTCTAATGAAAATGTGTTTCCCCTCTTAAATAGGTTAAAAATATATATATATATATATATATTTTTTATACATTGCTCCCCTTCTATTTATAAGTAAAAGGAATATTTAAATTTTACATATAACACTCCCCTCCCCCCCCCCCAAAAACCAAAATATAAAATTACATCTTAAAAGGTCAAAGTCTGATATTTACATTTAACCCCCACTTTTGTATATGCACGCTTTGATCCGCCTAGGTGTCAAGGCGCCTTGCCACCACCTGGGCTTTCCTTGGCACCAACAACTATACTAGAATGTATTCCATATTTAGCTCTACACCATAATTTATTACTTGGCCCACTACTAGTTAGTGAACATCAACGTTTGACATAATTGACAATTAACCTCATCTAGAAATCTTTATATATAGTAAACCCTAAGGACAGTGATGCAGTACTGACAAGGGTTTACACAAAGAGAACCAAGACCAAGGTCGACCCAAGTGGCTGACTGGGTCGACCCAGATCTGGTCCAAGTCAGCCCACGATTTGGGCTGCTGATGGGGTTACTAATTAGTTATTTAGTTTCTATTTTGAAGTCCTAAATTAGTTTCTAATTTCAAGTCATTGTTAGTTTCTAATTTCTGTCAAGACTAGTTTCTATTTTCATTAGATTTCAATTTCCAGTTTTTAGTAACTTCTTGTAATCAGTTTTAGTAACTCTGAGTTGCTATTATTTGTAAACTCTCCCCATCATTATAAATAAAGAAGATTGTTCTTTTATGAGCCACGATTTTGACAAAATATTTTGTTGTTGTTGCTGCTGCTACTGCTTTCTCTGCAAGAGAACTTCTGTGTGTCTGATCACAGTGATAGGTTGGTGTTCGATCCAACGACTCCTTGCGGTGTGAAGCCCGGGAGGATCTTCTTTCTTCAAGTATTCTTTTCTTTCCAAGCTTCCTCAAGTATTCTACTGCTGCTCATCGATCCAGCTATTTATATCTTAAAATTTCTACTGCCCAGAAAATTCTGCAAAACAGAGCATCCGCCCCTACTGGAATACCCAGATCTGAGTGTCGGTTTGAGCTTAGATTTTGGTCGATTGGTTGTCCATATACTACTAAGGATCGACCCTAGTATGGACTGTTTCTGATGAGTCTATATAAAGATATTAAAAATCTCTCGATTTTTGTCTTTTAGTGACCTGTTGTGTCCTAACTTCAGATCGATTACTGTGACTGGTTTTATGTTGTTTCCTTAATATTGTGGATCAATATTACTATTGATTTGAATCTCCAAAAGGTCTCTGGAGTTTCTGGTTGTGTTTATTTAGTCTACTGCTGCCCTGTCCTAATCTATATTGGTAATCTGAAATCTGTCGACTGTTGAAATTGCTACTGTTCTATTATGATTGTGGACTGTTGATACCATAGTCTGGTTGCTAATTAGTCCTTTTGTTTGGTGCTGATATCTGGTCATAGAGCCCCAATTTCTTTTTGTAACCCGGCAATCACTGAGAGGGGGGGTGAATCAGTGAGTCTAATTCCGATCTCCAAAAACCTGTCTGATGTCTGGCCAAGAAAAACCTGATATACCTGTCCCTGTTTGCACACAGTCGTATGCACACTCAACCTCTCATAGGCACTTCCAAGTGTGCACACTCATTCCACATTCTAGGCACTTCAATATAAAATGCAAACAAGCACCCACAACACAGGGTTTTTACGTGGTTCGGCAATTTACCTACATCCCCGAAGTAGTGCATGTAAAGGCTTCGTATCTACTCAATACACTACTTTTGACTGCACCTACACCCAATTTTCTCAAGCCGAAGCTGAGATGGCACTAGCAGTGCCGGTACAATGTGTAGAACCCACTACACGGGAGGCACCCACTCCCGGTGCTTAACACCCACTAAGCACTCAATAAAGAATACAGTAAATCTAGGTTTATATCAATGCCCTACAGTTAAGCTCTGCCTAGCATATACATCCACACTAGCTAGCATGCTTACAGTTCATCCACAACTAACCTAGTATGTATACATTCATCCACAACTAACCCTAACATACATACATGCATATAATGTAAATCAAAGGTTAGAGAATCTCACAACCGATTGCCTGGGATGACTGGAAACTTGTACTGACAAGTTTGGTGCTCACACCTTCTCTCTCCTTGGCTTCTTGCTCTTCAAAGCAAACACATCCTTGCTTTCTTCTCTTCCTCCTTGGCTTTGAGTTAATGTATCATTAACACACCTCAACCACCTCTTTTACGTCCTTTAATGGCCTAAGAACATTTATCATCAAGTATTCATGTTTATTCAAGGACCAATAAAGAGGGGGAAGCTTCTCTTGCCAAAACCATTGCCTTCCTTCACTCAAAACTCATTTTTCTTGCTTCCACAGTGTAGGGCTTGAAAAAACGAAGTAGCAACTTGGTTCACCCAAATCCGAGTTAAAATGAGGGAGATATGACCATTTGAAATTGGAGCAATGAGATAGCCTAAAATGAAATCTTCGGAGGGGTGGCGTCGGCTACGCCAGCGGCACGCGCAACAGGGGCGCAAATCTGGCCGTAGATCTCATCAAAGAGAATCTCTTAATCTAGACCGTCCGATTAAAATAACGGATAGTAAATCGCAGCCACTTTTTGTTGTCGATTTTTGATTGGTTACTTTTTTCGAATTTTAAGGGAGCTTGTCTCCCACTCACAAAAGTGAAAGGCTTATCGACCATTGGATCCAAATCCTTCAAGATGGCTTTAATCAGATCTCATGAGATCCTTAAGATCGGAATCTTTTTTATACCTTCTATGCACGTGCGAAACACCACAACATACCTTGATAAGGTGTAGCGCCAGTGCATCAAGGCTTATGCACCTAACCAATCAAATCCCACGCGCAAGCATCTATCTCGTCTATGTCAGCGCAAAATCTCAGCAGCCTTCGGATGGGCATCAAGCCTACGTGGTCGAATCTGGACCATCCATTTCACTTCCCTTTACTCATCTTTATTACAATAAAGCCCCTGCCTTCATATATTTCAGTGCTTAAAGACCCCCTGCAACTCAGCCCTTCAAAATCTTGAAATTACACAAAAGCCCTTCAAATTTCAAAAACAAATTCCAAAAAATCCACCCAACACTAAGAGCAACTGATGAATTTTCGATTTGGATTTTCGAATCGGCTTCACGGAAACACTTATAACTTTTTCATACGATATCTGATCGAGATGAAGCGAAGTGCGTTGGAACCGTGACTGGACGCTCTACAACTTTTCAGAAGACCCGATCATCTAACTCAGCTATGTAAAAAGACCAAAATGCCCCTAGACCTTTCCAATGACTCATCTTTCTCATACAGAATCGGATCGTGATGAAATCAGAACCATTGGAAAGATTGAATTTTTGTCGTATCGTTACATGGAGAACACTTCCTTTAAAAAAATCATCTTCAATGCCGAAACTGCCCTCGACTGTCACAAATGCCGTAACTTCTTCATACGGTATCGGAATGCAACAAAATCAGATGCACTGGACTAGATAAATCATAATATATCTTTTTCATGAAGAAATGATCTTCCAAAAATGTCATTTTCACTGCTGAAAATTCCCCCGAACGTAAATAAGCCAATTTTGCCAGTTTTGACCCAAAAACCCGCACCACATACTAAAAATGTATCAAACCATTCCATACATACCAAGCGGCTCTGTTATCTCATCAGTGACATTGGACACTGCCATGTCATCATTTCCATCCACGTCCCCCAAACTGACAACGTCATCACCGCCACGTGGCCGGGTTGCCAACAAGGACAACCATAAAACATTTCTGGTTTGACAAATCTGGTTGTTAAGGAATGTTGACTAGTTAATATTGGACTGTTATTGTTGTCCACTGTTGGGTGATTATTGGTTGTTCTCTGGTTTATAATTTCCTGCAGTCGTGGATTTGGTTTGGTTGTCCAATCTAGTCCTACATTAGACAGTCTCTAAACTTTGAAACAAATTCCACTATCTATTGACTAAAAAACTGTCACCAAAGGTAGGGGACTTTGAAGCAAATTTCAGTATCTTCAAACATCATGTTATAATCTCAGTCTTCTGCTGAAAACCACCCGTGAGTTCATGAACCCATGCAGCCCATCCATAATAAATGGGATCACAATGAACACACATTTACACCATTTAGTTCCAACCTGTCCTAGAGATGCAAATACCCAATACAGTCAAATTGCTTAGTTCTGGAAGCGTTAATAATTTAGAATATGCATGGTGAAAAGGGAAGAAACCTGAAGTTCCTGTTCACTAGCTTTTAGCTTCCCATTATAATCTTTTACTTGCAGAAAACATCTCTGCAACTGCACAAATACACGAGGATGAAAAGAACTTCTCTGAGAAATGGACCATCAAAAAAAGGGTAAATCATGGAGACATGGAAAGTACTTAGTTACATTGGTCAACTGCATCTGTCGATGAGAAGATAGCTTCTTCGCAGTGGCCAAGGCATCCTCCACTTTCTAATTCCATCATCAGACAGCTTAGTTAAGGTATCCAATAGTTATCTAACAGTTTAAATAAAAATGCTACAAATAAAATAAATTGTAAAGAAACAAGAACAAGAACAAGCTTACCAGAGATTTCTTCCGCAAATTTGACACCAGCTGTTCTTTCTCTTTTATTTTCTCTTCAATTTGTGAAATCTGATAGAGCAAAAAAAATTATTTCCTGTTATTCCCACAATTATAACAAGACTTCATTAAACAAACACCTAAACATGACCATAACATACAGGCTACTAGTTAATGCAAATTCATTACCCAAAAAAAATTAAAATCAATTTCTGGGGTGGCCTAGCAAAAACAAATTTTAATTTGACAAGGTGGGATTCATCGATCTACAACAATTAAATTATAATTCATGAAAATTTTCAAACCTTTTTTTTTTTT
>NC_056560.1:27981975-28026150 GCF_013358625.1 Macadamia integrifolia | reverse complement strand
TCTGGGGGAAGTGAAAGGAATACCAATTACATTATAAATCACAAAAAAAAAAAATCATTTCATGTTACGCAATTGCAAGAAATACAACCACAATGTTCTACCATAAATTTTTCTTCTGGTAAGTAACAATTTATTGATATAAAAAAATCGAGCACAAGCTAGTGATACAACGATAACATCAACAAATAAAATTCAAGAAGAAACACAATTCTAGATACAACTCAACATCCTACAGGACCTTCAACCAGAAGCTAAAGTGTTCTACAATAAATTAAAAGTGTAAGCACTTTCTGTTGGCAAAACTCTAGAGCATGAAAAATATTTTGACAGTCACTTCAAACTTCAATTTCAAGAATCAGAACAGATTTCTTCTGTTCTCATAACGACTTCCTTGTCCTAAAACTCACCAATCCTCGTCCCAACCACATGGAGTCAGCAACATTCACTGCTTTGTTAAGCATTAACCCATGTATACATGTTTTCTATCACTTCAACCCAGGTAATCTTTGCCCTTCTCCTTGTCCTTTTACCACACACAATTTGAAACATTTCTCTTCTCAAGGAGCATAAAATGGTTTCACACGAACAAGTCTGAACCAGCTTAAAAAACACTCTCATCCTCCACTACTTTCTTAATGAAATATTTCCACCTTAGTCATCCCTGCATTTAGTAACAACCCCCCCCCCCCCTTTCAGCTATACTCATGTATGAGTTGTTTCTCCATTTCATGTCATCTTTGTACCACTCAACCCAACTTCATTACTTTTCTTTGTCATAGATCTCAAAAATATGGAATTTTATGGTGCATAAATTAAGTAGCTTTCAAATGCAAATAATCAGGTAAAAAATATTGCTATCAAAGCATCAAAATCTGCTCATTATCCTTTTAGTTAAAAGAACAAGATATTCTTCCCAGGCTCAGAGTCAAATTGTAGCCAAACCTCCTTTTGGAGCTCTTCGTGCCTTTGATTTGATGCATCCAGCTGCTCCTTTACCTGATAATACAAACCCACAGTAAGGAGGGTAGGAAAAGAAAAAACAAAAACGAAAACGAAAACAAAAACAAGTGACTAGAATCAACAACATACATGTATATCATATACCTTTGAATCACTAATAATACATGAATATATAGAGCTTACCTGGTCATAGTAATCATCACTGGAGTTTGACGATAGCTCCCTACTATGTCGATCACTGAAACGAGAACTGGCAAGAAAAACATGAAGCATAATGAATTTCAGGTATACTTCATGCGGAAAACTGATAAAAATACCCCAACCAATTTTTAAGAGAATGAAAATAATATTGACGTCGTTTCACAGCTGTCATTACAATATACTTAAATTTTTGGATGTACAATTCATGCTGGATAACAGCCATAACTAGCAGAATTCTTGCTAATGACATCAAGTCAAAACGGACATTAGCAGTATCTTTTTAAATAAACAAAATAATCTCAATGGTTCTTTTTGGAAGGGGGTTGAGGAGTAATCAAACTATCACTTAAAATATTTCTGCTCAAATTTAATCAAACTACAAATGGAATTTTAAATGACAGAAAAATTGAATAATAGATCCTTACACTTTTCATTTTTTGCTTTGACTGGCTAGGAGCTTTGAAAATGAAATTTCTTCACTCATTTACACAATGTGTTTTGGGAGTTGGAGAAGGCTCATTTTAATCAGAACTTCTGGACAGTTATATTTCCTCTTTCTATTTTGGGAAGATAGACCATCATTTTATAATGGAAAAGATTGACAAGACAAGAAGGGCACATCTTCATCATTTATTGCCTTCTTTCCCACCTCCCTCACCAGCCATTCAAGTAAAACAGCAATTTGTTAGCTTTAGTAGACCAAAGCTTGGAGCTCAGTTAGCTCAGGAGAAACAAAGATGCTAGTTCATAGGAAAAAGATCAATAAAGTAAACTCAGAAAGAGTACCAATTGATGAGTTATAAGCATAACATGACACATAACCCCTAGGAAGGGGGTAGCGGAGTTGGCAAGGGACCTTTGCCTCAAGAAGCATGTGGTTCTAGTTCAACTCCTCTTACCTCCTTGGGGCCACTCACACGGGGTGTTGCCATTCACTGCTTTCGATGAAAGTTGAATGATTCTCATTCAACCCCGGTATGACCCAGTCCATGTAGTTGTGGGGTCAGTATGGGCCCGAGGATTAGTCAGGAACTTGTCATTAGCAAAAAACATAACATGGCACAAAGATATTTTGTCTCTTTTTCTCTTTTTTAAACACTTGCATTGTCTGAATTAATGTGCAATAGTTACCTAAATTCAGAAGAATTCTTCGTCAGAACAGTGGCATTCAAGCAAACTGCATCTATTATTTATGATTTTTTGGATACCACAACTGTTGGGTCAACAGAGATACCCTTTCCCTCTCTCAAAACATTAGAAATGCAAGACAATAAAGGATAAAGATGCTTACTCATTCCGAATCCTTGAGTGCGGGTCTTTATCTGTGTCCTTGGTTCTATCAAGGTCATCACCATCTATCTCCCTATCATGGTCCTGGTCTAGATCATGATCCCTATCCCAATCACGATCACGGCTCCTGTTACGCTTCTGTTCATTGTCTTCCAGTTCTCGGTCTCGATCAAGATCCAAGAAACGGTCTCTTGTTCGATCATGATCACGTGAACGTTCATATTCTCTTTCCCGATCACGATCTCGAGACCGATCATTGTATCGATCATGATAACGGTCCCTGTCATGATCATAATTCCTGTCTCGATCTCTGCCTCTGTCCCACTCTGCATCTCTCTCAGAATCCCGACGGAAATTTTCACGATGAAAATTTGGTCTTCCACCTCGGGCCCTTACTTCATTTACTCTTATGACCCGACCACCAATGGTCTAATCAAAAGCTCCACATAGTCACAGGTCTAAAACTCAAAAAAAAAAATTGAGAAGAAATCCAGAATCTGCTATATTTATCTTCCTATGCATCAATACCTTAAAGCAGAACAAGAAGGAGTGCCAAATGACAATACATCATAATCCAAGCAAAGAAAAAGAAAGACATACCCTGCCATTCATTTCATGGATGGCATTATCAGCAGACTTAGGATTTGTAAAAGTAACAAAGCCGTAGCATTTTCCACCAACTTCACGATCATTAATTATCTGCAGACGGATTAGTGGCAAATAGATTAATGCAAAATAGCTAAAATCAAGAGTTTCAGTATGCCCTGTCACTGTATTTCAAGCAACAATGCACTAAAAACCAACAAAATCTTTGAGCAAACCACATCATACACTTCTGCAGACAGACTAAAGCATAAGCTAAACAGGGACAATTTCATGTCGTTCAACTCTATCAGGAGAAACCCATTCCACTACTTAAGTAACTAAGATTCAGAGCACACAGAAACACCATATAACAAGATTACCAAAGCGGAAATTATATCATTCTATAGCCTCAGACTGAAACGAAAGATAAATCTCAGATTCCCCATTGCTAGCAGATAATGAGAGCTTCCAGTTTTGAGTTCATGGACAAGTAACAATTATTATCGGAACAACACAACGATGAACAGAAAATTAAAAGAAACCCAAAACCCTAGTCAAGATGTAAGAAGCAAAACAATGGAAAACCATAAAAAAACCCAAGAAAGGGAGGCAGAGAGAAATTATGGACAGACCTTAACGGCAACGACGGAGCCATAATAATGGAAGGCCTCGCGAAGGGTTTCCTCAGTGGAATCGTAAGGTAATCCGCCCACATAGATCGAATTCTCGTCGTCTATTGTCATCTACTCTACTCTCTCCTACCCACAAAACCCACCGGTGTGAAATGTGAATCCGAACTTTCACAGAACGAACCTTTCTTCCTTGCTAATACTTGCTAACGTTTCGTCTTCCTTCTTCTCTTCCTGAATATTATGTGTAGACTATGTCACTCTAGAGTATAGAGAGACGGGACGAGAGAACGGTGCGCACAGCCGCACATACTGTACCAAATGATTTTTTTTTTTAAGGAACCCCTCAAACTTATATGATTTTACAATTTAAGGTCAAAGGTATGGATCCGGATCTTCTAAGATGCATCAAAGGTGGCGAGTTAGAGCATTTGGGCACAGACCCCAACACATAAGCACATGTATCAAGGTGATCCAGACTGTCCAATGTGCGTTGCCACCTCTTTTGTGTCAGAGGAGTTCGAGCCCAAAGATAAACCTTGATTATATGTAACCACACGTAACTGTAACGAATATTATAATCCTTCTTAATAACAATTGATGCCCATCCAACCTCAACAAATTCATTAGAGTGACTTCTCTCACATATTACTAATAGTTTTTTTATTTTTTATTTATTTTTTAGGTAGGGAATGGAAGTAGATAACATCGAAGAGACCCCAACTCGAGACTTCCTGGTGAAAGTGGGCTTTTTGCTCACCAAATGCACTAGGCAATTGTTGTTACTAATAGCCATTTTCTTCCGGATAATTCATACAAAAGGTTGACATAGAAAACATGTTGTAAGAATTCTACTGAAAATAGAAAACATGTTGAAAGATTTCAGCATTCTGATGAAACTATGACTTGTTTCCTTAAAATTATGTTATAAATATTTTTTATATCTTTAGAAGAAAAAAATCCAACCATCATTGATATGTAAAAAAATCCTCTATTGCACTGCGCTGGTGCAGTGAGGATCTAGACGGCTGAGAACACCTAGGGGTGTATGCCTGGGTGCTCTCAGCCATCCAGATTCTCACCTCACCAGTGCAGTGCGGCAGAGAATGTGGACTCCATTGATACGATCCAAATAGAGATACATTCAAACTCATATCACTATTCATACTTTAAGGTAATCTTTCGGAATTTTATTTATATTTTCACTTTTGTCTTCTTTGAAAATTTTATTTATACTCTCACTTTTGTCTTCCATATGTAGTTATTTCAACCAACACAACCACAATGTATTAATCTTTTTCGTATTTGAAGGATTGTATCGATGACATTGATGACACACATATTATTATCATTGCACATAAGGGAAAACAAATCCCTTATAGAGGTAGGAAGGCAATAACAACGTAGAATGTGATGTATGCATATGTTTTTGACATGAAATTTATATTCATGTATGCAAGTTAGGAGGGAAATGCCAATGATTATCAAGCATTTGCCGAAGCACTTCCAAAATGAGCAATTAAAATTTTGTCAAACCCCCACCCTCCTTTCATGTAGGTCATTTTAAATCTTCAAACTTGGCAATTTATCAAGTTAATTACCTTTATTATTCTCTTTATGATTGTTGTTTTTTTCACAACTCTATGGTAGGAACGCACCATGCCATAGAGATTATTTAATCCTAGAAATTCCTCTCTTAAGGAATGTGATTGCCCTAGCACTTGGGGTGTTAAAGGTTCTTTTTGATATTTCAAGATCTCTATCTCCTTAACCCCTTAATATCCAAAGCTTCATTATGATTGCATGTTGTGCTCTACCTAACGTTTTCAAGGATGAACAAGTAATAAGTAGAGAGTTTGCTAAACAAGTCTTTTATAACACTATAGATAAGGATCAAGTGATGGAGCCTATTATGCGAGTTAGGCGTGGCTGCGTGTAACTGAGTTTACCTTGAGCTAGAATAGTAAAATTGGCAAGTTCAAAAGGTTTTTTGTTAGCAAAAAAAAGAAAAAAAAGAGATATAATCTATCACCACTAAGGGTGAACAAAGAATAGTTGTAGACAAACCACCAAAATCTAGTAATCAGTGTGACATGACAAGGGAGATGCATGCTCAAAGGAAGGATATAGAAAATTAGATGGCAAGACAATAGATTTTTATGCAATTTAGTTTGAACATCTCTAGTATAACTCATAACAACAATCATAACCTTATCCCAACTAAATGGGTTCGACTACATCTTTGATTAAGTTTTATTTATTAAATATTTTTAATTTTTTTTTATTCACCTAAAGTTTATATTAGTGGAGTTAGACATAGTTTATACAATATATGTTTAATTACTTCTATGCTCATTAACAATTGGAGAAAACTAAATAATAATCAGCACCCAATATGTTATTGTGGTAATGGGAGGATGACAATGTGGATATCTCAAAAAAAAAACCCCAATCGATATTTTTATACATGTCCAATAGGGGCGAGACATCCAAAGACATTGATGTGGGTGGATGAGTAAGAAGGGAATGCAGACCAAGGAGTTGATTCATATTAATATGTGAATGATTTTGGGGTCACTCGATATGTGTTCCATGAAGTTCAAGTTGATCAGACTCTACTATTCAATTACTATGGTTTAGCAATCTTATCAATCATATGAGTTTTTCTTTTGACATACTTAATTTGTTATCGATACAACATAGATGAAGTGATTCAGATTCATGCTATTATTTTTTGTCTTTGAAGCATTGTAATGAAACAATTAAAATTTTTGGAATTATTGGTTATACAAAAACTCTTGACAACATTTTAGTAGTTTTGAATGTTAGTATCATTGGATAATGGTTAATGACATTTTATGAAAATATTAGAAAGGTTAAAAGCTTGAAAAAAAATAAAAATGGCATTTGACTTGTTAAAATAGAATTTTAATTAGTATGTAGGAATTTGATTCATTCTATCAACTACATGCCAAACATTTATTCTACTCTTATCTATTTTGAAATTTTCTATCAAATATATTGAAGTCCATTGCGACGACAAATCATCCTAGGCTTCTCTCAAAAGTTGCACAGAGGAATAAACACAAGAGAGTAAACGTTAGACTGATCCGATGGAGGATTCTCCGATGCCTGATTCAGACTTCCTCGCAAATAAAAATTCCAATAAGAATGGAAAAATATTGATCCCTTGAAAAGAGGGTTTACTTGCATATTTATAGTTGAGGAGTGGCGGTGGTAGAGAGTCTCGCTTTGGTAGGTTTCCCAATCCTGGTAAGAGTCCGATCATGGTTAGAGTTATATTAGGAGAGTGAATCCTGAGTACGTCCCAATTATGAGAATTCTTCATATCCCGCGTCTATTAGGAGATCTCCTTCCTTTTTGTGGAGGATCTGGAATCATCATGAGTGTCCTTTCCTGATTGAGACAGATATCTTCCTTGCTTGGTGGTTACGTATTAGACTAAGAGTCTTCTCTTAGAAAGCGTGTTCCATTGAAGGATCCTGTGGACATCAAGTGCTAAGCGACCTCGACTTGGTAGCTCGATTGCCAATCTATTTTTGTTGAACGCCCGATAGGGGATCAATGCCAGGCTTAGGGATGTGGCCTTGGTTCAATTGCTCGGCCATAGTCCAGATGTCCTGTTGAGGATCCCTAGTTGTTGCTCAAATGTGGCTCAACTATTCACGTGCACCACCCATCATACATAAGTGTAGGTTAGTCATTCGGTAACTAGCCCAATTCTCAATAAAGGCCAGTTGCGCTAGGGATGTCAATCGATTAAGCTGGGCCGGTCTCGATCGGGTTTAATCGGACTTGATCACTTGAAAGCTTTTGCACCGTGAACGCCAGTTTAAGTAAACAGGCCTAGCTTTGGGGGGCATGGTACGGTTTATAATTGGACCAGTTGGTGTCGGGATTTAATCGGGCTTCCTTAAACGGGTCTTAGCCGGACCTTAATTGGGTTACAGACCTATTTAAGTTTAAACGAGCTTTAAACGTGCCTACCCTAAAGTTCTTTTCTTAAGTTGGTTGAATGCCCAGAAATATTCGAGGCAAATCTTTAATAAAAAAAAAAGAAATGATATGAGATTATGATTGTTCTTACAAAGAAAAATAAGAGATTATGACTTTTACAACTTACAAAATAAAGCTTAATTAAATCAAATCATATTACAAGCAAAGTGTAAGAAAGCTTAATTTCTTTTTTACTAGTAGTGGAAATTTTTTTTTTTTTATGTAGTATTAAAGGGGGTCAGGCTGGGTCGGGCTACAACAAGTCGATGCAAGCTGGGCATATAAACGTGTCGGTTCGATCAGGCACCCGACTGGCTAGTTACTTGCACTGTGAACACCCGTTTAATAAACGTGTCGGACTTGATCGGACCGGTCTAGATCGAGCCATAAAAGTGTCGAGTTCGGTCAAACCTATTGATGCGGGCTTAGAATTGACATCCTTAGGTTGCTCTATATTCGACCTAGATGTTGGTTATCGATCGAGAATGTAGCCCAGTCATACTCGAATCAATTGACATGTATTGTAGCTCAGATCTCAAATGAATCCAAAAGAATTCAATTCCACCTCAGATCAAGGGATAATGGTGGAATGATAGTGAATCTCACCCTTATCTTTCCTTTACTTAAAAAAAAAAATCTCACCCTTATGTTTCTCTCCAGCGTTTAACAAATCATTCCTCAGAAGTCAGAACATATCCTAAACTTTAAGATTGGGCGGGATTCCTGGTTAACCTTTCTGTTAACCTTTCTGTTCTCACTGGAGTCAGGAGACCTCACTCTATGTCTCTGCAATTCTAGTTCCAGAGCCAAAGTTCCATTACACAAAGAACATCTGTCCAAATGGAGGTAATCTCTATTGGCCATCAGAAAATTATTCTAACGTAGAATGTAAAATTCCATTCTAACCTTAAAGCTGAATCTACCGAAGCTAATTGTCTCAGCTCAGCTTGACACTTCCGGCAATGTCTCTGTGCTGTTCTTGGATTATCTATATGATTCAACTACTGGGTATTCGAAAGAACGAAGATCTATTCGAAATGGGTGTTCAAGCTCTTGGGTATATCATTCCAGAGATGGCCTCGGAATGTTATGAAAGGCATTGGTGTGATCTCGAGAAGGATCTCAGTGGTTCCATCACTTCCATGTAATTGATTACACTTTCAAGCTTCTCACTCTGGTTGCTTTTCTAGTCACCCCAAGACTCTGCCAGAAGGTATGGAAATCTCGCATCAGACTGCTTACTCATACACTCCTGTTCATAGTAGGGTTTATAATTGTTCTCATTGTCCATTCTGCTAATGTGGTGGAATCCACACTAGATGACTATGTGGGTCTCGTCGAAGATTTCTTCATAATTTCTCAAATTGTGGGCAATCCACTGTAAACCCTACTCAGAAAAGTTTGTTGGGATCAGACTTGTTCCTCATGTGTAGTTTCTAATCCCTATTTCTCTGAGTATGAGTTTGTGGATTTCTACTTCAAGTTTGGGGTATATTGCAATACCACTTACAGCAGTTGTGCTTGGAGTCAGACTGTCATAGTCCACATTCAGCAGAGATGGAGTTAAGAGAAACTCAGCCAGATTTTTATCTTGAGGCAGTACAAGCTTCTCCATTGGGATCCATAGTATATGAGAGGTTGCCCTCTATCTCAATTGAAGCCGAGCTTATCTCAGGGAGAAAAGACTGTCCGGTGAGAATTCCTGCAGTCATTTGTTAATAGGTGTAAAGCCATGCCATTTCTTGTTGAACTGGAGATGTTGATAAATAAGCTTCTTTCTTTTCTTTCTTGTTCTTCCCTGATCTTATTAATATTGTACAGTTGCTTCTTTGATCAAGTGTCGCTCCACATATTTGGCATGTGAAACAGTGTTTTCTGTGCACATCCCAGCTTAAACATCTTCATGAAATGGACGATATATATCATCTTTCTGCTACACATGCTTGACTTGCTATCTTTCTTTTCTGTATCCACATTTGGATTGTTCTTCTAGATTATCATTTTGTAAGGTTTATGGGTTTCTAAAAGTGTTACCTAGAAAACACTTGCTATAATTGTAAATCCTCCATAAGGTCAACTAGAAGCGCTAATTATAATTTTAGCTAGTGATATGAAGCATATTCATGTAGATAAAGGGGTTCCGGTAAAAGAAAGACCAGATAAACACAACCAACAGTCATGAAACGGTACATGATTAGAAGCACCAAAAGTCTCTAAAATGGGGAAAATAAATAAATAAATAAGGGGGGAAAGGGAAGAGAAGAAAAAAGAATGATGTAGCTCAATTTATTCCGTTGGTGCTGGATGTGGCCAGTTCATGAATTATCATGAATATTACTTCCTAACTGAAGTCCTAATTAATGAAATTTAGACGAATTTCTTCAAAGAATGTTTAAAGGCAATGAATGAAGGAATTCAGCTGGTTCAATAGAAAAGGTAAAAGAGAAGCCCAAACTACTTAGCTAAGCCATTGACAAAATCAGTGCAATACACACTATTGCAGCTAGTAGAACTGATCGGCAACATGATCGATGACTATTAACCATCCACTTCTATGTGCTCAAGCAAGAAATCCCACACCTCCCTTTGTGGAGATATCAGCACTGGCAATAACTGAAATTCTGATAGGTTTATTGCTTGAAACCTCTAGTTTTCTTCTTGTATCTGTAAGGGGAAAAGATGAAATAGATTCCGGAGATATGTGGTTGTTTGACCAAGGCAGTTCATTCAGAATTGAGGAAATTGTGTACAGATGGCATGCGATAAACTGTGCCATAATAAATAAATTTTGGATCTAGAAAGAATAAATTGTTTCCTACATGTAAAACATTAGAACCTCAAACTATGCAGTGTACATGGATAAATGATTTTCTGGATGCTTGATTTAGCTCCCCTATAGGACACTGTAGAATCTTCTTATCTTCTTTGGAAATTTAATATCTTTATTGCAAACGCAAATATGAATGCAAAGAACACAGCAAACCCAACAATCACAATTGCAACCACTCCTAGAAAATCATGCTTGTACCCAAAATAGTCCTGCACAAAATCTTTCACTGTCTCTCCTGATTCAAGCTTTTCTTTTATATCTCCAAATTGTGCCACAAGCAACCCATACATGGTCCAAGATACAGGGCAAATCCAGTAGTACCATCTCCACCAGACAGGAATCCTCTGTAATGAACCTAAATGTTAGAAAACAAAGAAGATTTTAACTTACACTATATAGAATGGATAAAGATCTTAGGAACTTACTGTTCGTGGAATTATAAATCCAGAGAAGAGGTTCCATATTGAATAGAATGCTGCAGAAACTATGGCAGCAATATTTTGATTGGGAGTCATGGCCACTGTCATCATACCATAAAAGGTAAAGTATAATAATGTAAAGTACATGAAGTAGAGATACCAAAGAAACTTTGCAACCGTCCATTGGGCTCCAATCATAGCATATACTATAACCCCATATATTAAAGCCTGTATGAGGACATATGGAAGTTCAATTATAACCTGCATTACAAGCAAGGTTATTTGGTGAGAAACATTTAGACAACTAAAGCAGTAATTTATTTAGTTAACTACATCTTATAAATGTTACTAAAACAAACATAATTACTTGTCCAAAAGCATATGGCAAAGCTGAATACATTCCAGCAGCCCTCTCTCTATAAAAAACTGCCCTTTCAATAGCCACTACTGGCTGGACAGCAGAGGCATTTTGTATCCCGAGGAAGAGAACAGCAGCATACATGGAACCCATTGCGCTGAAGAGATTCTGTTGATTTGCTCTGCAGTGTCAACATTCAAATCAAATTAGTGAGGGACAACAAGAGGAGAAAATCATAAATGTTAGTTATTTTTAAGATTGAAATACCTTTTAGATTCAATATCCCAAAATATTGTTCCAAACATTAGAGCTACAAAAGTTGTGTAAAAGAGCCTTGAAGCTGTGTAAGCTGGGTTTCGCCAATATGACCAATTCTGTTTCCACAAGCAAGCCAGGCACTGGGTCAAGAGAGACTGGGAATATTTTGTAGGGAAATTGAGGTCTTTTGAGCCAGGCGTAGGTTTACTTAGTTCCATGATCAGTGCTTTGTTTCCCCTGAATGATTCACCACAGGCGATTGAGAACAGGAACCACAAATTGAGTGTTAGCTTAGGCACATCAGATGAAAATTTACTGTTAAATCTCACCTATATAGTTCTGAATTCTTATATATGTCGGTGAAGTTGACCCCCAAAATTGCTTCCTGGCCAGCTGATGTCACCTCCATCATCCATGTGGCTGGATTATGACCTTCTTTTATTTTATTGATCCCTTCAATTGCCTTGAAGCAAAATTTATTTATGAAAATTGTGAGATAGGAAGGTTAAATTATAGTTTCTTATTTTTAGTTTCTGTCTTATGGCTCACCTCGAAGTAATTGATCAGGTCACAAGAGTGTCTCCCTAATGAACCCACATATATTGCTTCTCCTCCTTGCTTCATTAGAAATAGCTGTTGTCCAAAATTGAAGGTTTAATTGACTAGTAAATATCGAGAAAACAATGACATTAATTGTTCTTTAGTCCCAAACATTTCTCACCTCATCAAAAGCCTCAAATATATCGATGCTTGGCTGGTGGATAGTGCACACGACAGTTCGTCCAGTGTCCACTGTATTCCTCACTGTTCTCATAACTATTGCTGCCGCCCTTGCATCAAGCCCAGATGTTGGCTCGTCCATAAATATTATCGAAGGGTTTGCAACAAGCTCAACCGCAATGGTCAGCCTCTTCCGCTGCTCTGTTGAGAGACCATCCACCCCTGGTAACCCAACTAGTGCATCCCTCAATATGGTCAACTCCACAAGTTCCATGACCTCCTCGATGAACATCTGCAATCACCAGTTAGTTTTACCATCAAGGAACAAGCAAGCACAGTTTTCAAAACCAAACCAAACAGCGATCCAAAAAGCTGCCCGGTTCTGGTTGAGACAGGTTTTGACTAAAAGAACTGTCAACCAAATACTAAAATCCAAAAAATAAAATAAGAAGATGAAAACTACTTTGCACCAATTGAGGATAAGCTTAGAGAATGTCAGTTATGATGGTTTGGGCATGTCCAAAAGAGGCCCTTGGATGCCCCAGTACGAAGGAGTGACCAGATGTAGATGAATGGAGCTAAAAGGGCTAGGGCCAGTACGAAGGAGTGACCAGATGTAGATGAATGGAGCTAAAAGGGCTAGGGGCAGGCCAAAAATGACCATTGATGAGTTAGTTAGAAGAGACATGTAAAAGTTAAGTTGTCACCCTAATTTGGCATCTAGCAGAGCTGCCTAGAGGGCTAGGATCGAAGTTGCCGATTGTTCGCGAGTGGGATGTCCCAAAATTTTTTTTTATTTCTTGCTGATTCATGTAGCCGACCCCATTTAGTTGGGAAAAGGCCATAGTTGTCACGACGCCAAGACGAACCAAGGCGGTGGAGGGTTGTCTAAGCGTTTAGGCGAGAAGGCGCCCGCCTTAAGGCGAACAAGGGTTATTTTTTATTTTTCCTATTTTCTAACATTATTTAGTAAGTTATATATACCTTGTATCATAAAAAATCAAGATTAAGCCACATCAAGTCATTAAAAATCAACATTTAGCCACATCAAATCATAAAAAATTAACATTAATTCATATTAAGTTATAAAAAATCAACATTTAGAGAAATGCTCTTATTCTATAATAAGTTTGACTGGTCAAATGATTTTATTTTTATATGAGACTTTTGTATTAGTTATAACATAAAACCAACTTTCTAACAAGTCTAAGATTACTTAAATCTGAGTTGCAATGACAAAATTATGATTCAGTCAAACTTATTTTTAAGTTCGCGAATACTGTTAAAATCGCCTGAATGAAAATAATTTTATAAATATCAAAACAAAATATTATTTTACCGGACTTTTGGTTTTTAGCAATGTTTTATGATAGAATTTATAAAATTTTCATAATTGAGAAAAACCCCAGCATTTAAAAGTTGAAAATCGTCCCTATAACCAAAATTCAGTTTTTGTTCTTGCACTGGGGGGTTGACTTTTTATCCTTTTGGAATTTGATTTTTAAACTATTTTTATTGGATTCAAATAGGGGGTATTTGCTTATTTATGAATAATATCTTAAGTAAATCAAATACATTTACTTGAATGATATTTGGCATAAATAAATGCCGAAACACAAGGCGACATGCAGTGCAACAAGGCAACTGTCGCCTAGGCCCCAGGCAAACTGCCTGGACGCATAGGCGACGCCTTGGCAACTATGGATAAGGCTAAGCATTGTTGTTGTTGTTGAAAATGAAAACTACTGAATTATACCAGATGGTTTTCAAAAACAGCTTGGTTTTTTGTCTGGTTTTGGCGGTCCTTAATGGAAATCAGTCCAGAAAAGAGGGCAGTTCTGATTTTCTGGTTCAACCACTAGTCTGGTTTTTAAAACTATGCATGTAACCAGTCCAAGGCATAACAAATGGATTAAAAATCTCAGATTCATCAACCTTTCTTGTGGCAGAATTGACTTCAGGGGATAACCGAAGCCAAGCAGAATATAGTAGGGATTCATAGACCGTAACATGAGGAGAGTGGATGTCATTCTGTTCACAATATCCTGATATACGAGCAAATGTTTCCTGCTTCTTTGGGTACCCAGAAATGGTTATGCTTCCCTCAATGTATCCACCTGTTTTCCTTCCAGATAGCACATCCATCATAGTGGTCTTACCGGCGCCACTAACGCCCATTAGAGCTGTAAGGACTCCTGGCCTAAAGGCTCCGCTTACACCCTTGAGAAGCTCCAATCGGTCTTCTTGAACACCTTGTTCTTTCATTTCCTAC
Source organism: Macadamia integrifolia (assembly GCF_013358625.1). Lineage (NCBI taxonomy): Eukaryota > Viridiplantae > Streptophyta > Magnoliopsida > Proteales > Proteaceae > Macadamia > Macadamia integrifolia. The sequence continues at coordinate 28,011,611 of NC_056560.1, read as the reverse complement.
ATATTTAGTTTTGCAAGCAATTATGATCACAGCAGATTAGGCTATGAAGAAAGAAATTGCCTTGCCCGATATAATTATTTATTACTTGAGGCTACCTGTGGCATATCTATAGAGTATTTGACTTCATCAAAGGTGATGGAAAGAGGTTGAAATGGAAGAACCATCCCTCGTTTCCCATTTTTCTCTTCATTGAGGAGCACCCGAAGGGTTGTGCTCGAAATTTTCTCACTTCTTTCTTCTGCATTCAAGCCAAATAGATTTAAGTCACACCAGCAAGATTGAAGTAGAAACTGAATAGGAAATCCATTAAGCTTAATCACCTTTGGATGATTTCTGAACCACAAAGCTCTTTTCCTTGGATGATAGCTCAATAAATTTCCCATTTTTCTCCGCATGTTTGGTCATCAAGATCTCACTAGATATTACTGCCTGAGGTTTCCCAAATGCTGCAGTGAACTTATTCAATTAGTGGAACACGATGACTTATGGTTGAATGTTTAAAAATTTAGCTAAAGTATACTTACGATTGAGATAAGAGAGAGACAAAGTGAAAAGGGTATTGAATAGAAATATATAGCCAATCAATGCCCCAACCCCAATCCAATACCAGTATGCGTCAGGGAGGAACCCACGAGACTTCAAAACAACCACACCCAGGGGCTCACGAGAATTTGATTGAACCTAAAACAAAGAAATAGAATTCAAACATTATTGAACCATAGCCTTATCCTTGCTTTGAAGTTCAAACCAGTTAAAGAAAAGGAAAATATAACTTTCACATCTCAGTCAAAAAAGGATTCTTACATGTCTCCAACTTTTCCCAAGGAATTCATTCACTACTATTGCATTTTGCCCATACATCAGAGGAGATATCCAGTAACCCCATATCCACCATTTCTTTACATCATCTGTGGCAAAGAAGGTAGGCTCTTAGCTGCTCACGAAGTTAAAACTTAAAACAAGAATTGACAAGAGTATGATGAAATCTCTGTATTTAACTTCAGAGGATACCTTTTGGCAAGATAAATCCACCCATAACCATGATTGCAAGTAGCACAAAGGACCCAACTGTGTGGGCAAGGACGGTATTCCTCCCCAATGCTGCAATGACTCGAAACAATCCAGATGCCATTTGGCTAACACATACGAGTAAAAGGTATTGTTTGAAAAGCCTGCATTAAGAAAAATTCTCTTTTGTTATTGCCTTGAACTACATATTGAAAACAAAGTCAAATAAGACTGCCATCAGGGACACTAGTCTTCCAGTTGGTATTTACCTGCCGATATTTGGGTCATAACCTATGACATAGTAGGTCATGAACACCCAAATGGCAACTTCAGAAAGTGTGATTGGGATCTTTAGTATCCATGTTGGTAGTGAGTATGCCCATGAAGGAAAGAAAAGGATGTCTCTTTGCTTATAAAATACAGGAAGCTTCATGATGGTCATGGAAATCTCGGAGAATCCATTGAACATAATCACAATAAGAGAGAAGAACAGAGAACCCAAAAAAACCCCACCATCTGTTACTGAATCTCTGTGCATCTCAGTACGTAGGAAGAGTGTCATTGTTATGCATGCTGTAAGAGTAAGCTGAAAACAGAGAGAACAATTGAATATTGACATGAGTAGAATATTCAGAAGTATTTATTGAAATCTGTTACCCACTTGCATCATCTTGAAAATGTAGACGAATGAATTTCTCTTCATCAGCAAGAGTTCTCTGGAGATGCAAGCTTTCAGCAGCTCCTTCTTGCTGACACCATACTTCTTAGTTGTTAAAGCAGCAGGATGGCTCTTGATCTTGTCAAATGCAGTGGCCAGTTCATTTCCTAGGTTCTGACCAATATGGAATGAGTGGAATGCCTCTGCGAATTCATTGGAAGGGATGAATCTGTAGGGTTCATTTTTACGTGCCCAGTACTGTTTCTGATCTTTCCTCGATGTCACCTATCAAATCCATGAAATTGTCAGTCTCATTTTGGAGAGGAGAATAAAAGGGATAAGGAAAAGGGTTTCAAAGCTAGTCTAACTTCTTGCAAGAAGTCGGCGACCCCCTTCCTCTCAGGACATTTGAAGCCCATTGACTCAAAGAACTCAAGCGCATGTTCACGGGGACCGTGGTACACTATCTGTCCATCTGATAGGAGAATTAGGTCATCAAAAAGCTCATAAGTCTCTGGCGCTGGCTGGAGGAGAGAAATAAGGGCGGTTCCTTTTAGAATGTGGATGAACTGCCTCAGTGAATTCACAATCTGGAAGGTCGTTGAACTGTCCAAACCAGTTGATATTTCATCCATGAAAAGTGCCCTTGCAGGTCCAACCAGCATCTCACCTACATCATGTAGTCATTATTTTTTAGAAGAATTAGTTCCTGTTTTTGGGGGTGAAAAAAGATCCATTTGGGTACTAGAGAACAGCAACTCAGTGAGTTATGCTACCTGTTGTAAGTCGTTTTCTTTGGCCTCCAGAGATACCTCGCAGCATTTCATCTCCAACCAAGGTATCAGCACAAGCCTCGAGTCCCAAGATCTTGAAATTTGAAGTGAAGCAGAATGGAAAATGTTTAGGGTTTATTAGGCTATTTTTCAAAATCGCTTCCTTACCCATAGAAAGCTTTATAATGGTGATACCTTAAGAATGTATTCTGTAACTACACTGGCCTCCTGCCCTTCTAATGCAGCTGCCTGCAAATTTGGAAACCAGAAATCTCAATTACTGGGTTGACTAGTTAGTCAAATTTTAAGATAGTATTCCCAAAACACTAGGAGAAATAGCAAGCATGTGTTTTAAACCTTCTCTTTTCTGAGTAAAAGGTGGAGTGTTGCCACTGCGGAATTTAAAGGAAATATTTTATACTTGGAACAGAAACCTACTTAATGAATCCACGGATCAATGAGAACCACAGTTGATTCAAGAACCTGTTTGGGTACTAAATATGAAGAACTTGTCTTCATGAGAAGGATAGATATCTAGCTCAACTTGCAAAACTGGATATACTCGATTGAATATTTTCTCGAAAGTTTCAGCATCAATCAGAAACCATCTTAATGAATCCATGGACCAATGAGAACTGCACTTGATTCAAGAATATGTTTGGGTTCTTGAATTGAGGAGGATAGATCCAGCTAGACTGGCAAAATCTGATATAATCGATTGAATTTACTCTGTCCTGAATTGCTTATTGCAAACTATTTCCTTTCTCACCTTCATGTAAATATCAATATCAGGATCTGGCATGATGTTTGCTTCCTTTTCTCTTCTTGATAGCTCTGCCAACATCTCTACAAATTTTCATAATTTAAGAATTTATTAAGACTCATTATAACTCCTAAGATTAATTTCTCTCAATTAAAACTCAATTCATCATATTTAACATACCGTAACTACTCCCGACCCCTTGACATCTGGCAGAAAAGGCCAAGGTTTCTCTGACTGTCATTTCTCCTATGTGGAGATCATGTTGACCAACATAAGCTGCTGCCCTCTGTGGGACAAACTCATCCATTTCATGACCGTTGTAAGTTACTCTCCCTGAAAACTGAAGAAAAATTGGTACTCATATGAGTATCAGATGTTATGATGTTTTGCCAAAAATCTACATAAGAACAAGTAGTCAACCAGGAAATATTACTTTCAGTTCTGGATCAAGCTTTCCTGCCAAAGCTAACAATAGTGTGGTTTTTCCAGAACCTGGGGGACCTAAAAGCAATGTCATCCTGCAAAAAAAAGGTCAACCAATGACATATAGATTAGGCATGGAGTCTAACTAGTTTAATAAACCCAAAACCAACTAAACTTCAAGTTATGTTTCAGGGTTTGTCTTCTCACCTGCTTGGCTTAATTATTCCACTAACATCTTGAAGGATTGGCAGTGACATCTTTCTACTGGGGAGAATATGAAGCCAGTTCAAGAACCCCTTCAAAACAGAATGATGAACAACTTTGTACTTGTAATTGTTCAAGATAAAAACAAGATTGTGGAATTGGAACTCAAATGATGATTCACAGATGGGTTACCTCTAGCATATTTAGAGAGAAGTTGGGAAGTGTAGGCACGGCTCTACTTCCTACATAAGCTTCTGCCTCAATATATAAATGCTCGAAATGAACTTCAATCGTGGGAATTTCAATTCCAACTCTGTTTAAAAACAGAGGTATACAGATACATCAAGAGGAAAATCCAGACTGCAGATTCAGGACATGCATATTTTAAGATTCTTATTAATTGCAGATGAAGAAGAAGAACATGAAAGGGACTCTTACTGAGCAATGCGGTTCTTTAGTTTCAACAAGAACTTCTCATTGTCCTCCTCTGCAACTTTGACCAACCTGTCCAGCACAACCTTCCTTTCTTGTAACCCCAGACCCTTAATGTCAACTTCCTTGGTCTTGCCCTCTACTCCAGTCAATATACCTTTCCTCATGCGATTGTAAGTGGGCAGCTTCTGAAGGGCAGTCCATTTTAAAGCTTCATCATCATCTTCATGACTAGATTTCGAAAATATTTCGGCTAAATTATTTCTCCAAATTGGAGAACTTCTGCTAATGGGAAGGCCAGTGATTCTACAATGATCAACTTTCTCCATTAGACCACCCAAAAGGGCACAACCCACTAAAATCTAGAGTCTCCAACAAACCCAGAAATCTTAAAGAGCTGATATTCCTTATTGTACGGATAGAAAAACTGAATAAGCCAGAAATGAGTCTCCTTCTGTTTCTTTGTTCATTTATATTTCTTACTCCAACGAGAGATCAAATGCAATCTCACTATCAATATTGTCACGGCCTTGTGTGTGTGCATATAAAATATAAGACTCTAAACCCAGGTTCAAAAGAGAGAGAGGCATTCATTTGAATGATTTTGGTGGTAGGTAATTAGGGGTCATTTAGGTATCCCCTCTTTTATATTTTAATTTTTTTTGGGTGGGGTGGCTAACTAGACTTTTTATTCTTTTTTCTTCTTTTCTTGAGAGCAGCAAGCTAACTAACTATTTTATAGCAAGCAGTTCCATGGCCTGAGTATCAGGGGAAAGGAAAAAAAAAGGCCCCTCAAGTTTGAAACCTTCTCTGGGGGAAGTCTATGGCTCCCTTGCAAGCACTTCTTACGGTCTAAAAAGCCTTCTTTGCCCATTGATGTTGGTGCAAGATTTAAAACCAAGACCGGGTCGATATTCTGATCAACACCGATTCTCTGTGTATCAAGTCCAACCAAGTTAGGCCGGGTTCGGTTGAGCCTGGCAGATTCCATCTGAATCTAATCGATTTCGAAACGATTTGAATCAGAATTGATAGAGACTGATCCCATACTTGATTCAGAGTTTTTAAACCTTGACTTGGTAGCTGAAGAACTGAAAAAGAATGAACAATAATGTTTGACTTTTACAGGCATAAGCTTATCTTAGTGGCCCACCTAAGCTTATCTTACATGAAAATATGATTTAGCAATTTTAACCATTGGATACACAAGTGGATGGTCTAGATAGGTCACTCCTCAAATTTTACTCAAATTCAACCATATAGTGTTCCCCTCCATGTATGCTATTGTGTCTAATCACTATTGCGCATTCTCATGGTCAAGGATTTTCACTATTTGACAAACTATTAGATTGAAACTTAACATGTGGAAAAACTGTTCAACCCAATCATGTCCCTCGACAGCCCTGTAATGTCATTCATTTTAGGCCCTTAGGTTTAAGAAAAAAAAATAAAAATCTTGAGGAGAGAGAGATACATAAATCAATCATTGTGTTCTTTCTTAAATTCATAACACATAATCTTAGTGACAAATGCCTTTTTTATTTTTATTTTTTTGTAACAGTAGCTAACAGTCGTTCTATGCCCTTTGGAAGAGGGGAGCCATGACATCACAGTAGTCTTTTCCCACTTGTTTTGAAGCTAAAACATCATACTCCTGGGGTAGTCAGTAGATTCAAAGTTCATTAGTTATAATACTCATACTAAAGAAAAATAAAATCCTTTTCTGTGTTTGGTAAGAAAAGAACAACTGACCTAATAAGTAATGACGGTCATCAACATCCTTATTTATTTATTTATAATTAGTACTCTCTTCTTTATTAGTGCATAATGATACATGCGTAGGATTAGTGGGGTTTAGGGTCTCAAGTATTCGGATTGGGATTGGACTGATACCGATATCGATACCAATGCCAACTGATAATATTGGACGATTTTACCCTCTGCGATAATCAATAATGTATTGTATTTTGACAGTTTTACCCTATGTCCGTGTTCTTTCTTAGATCTGGCATCAGCCAGGTATTGCTATCGGATACAGATTGGTCGTGGACTCGTGGTACTGATACCTAAAACCCTGGCGGTGACCCTATTGAGATCATCTGCCCCACCAAATTACAAAAATGGACAGTCATGTTATTTTTCCATTTTTCTCCTTTCACCGAGGATTATCATTGGGCTTGGATGGGTGTCAGGAAATAGTTTATGGCATTCTAGACCTTCAACATATAAAGGGGAGGGATTGATAATGACCTTATATTAGGGGTGTCAACGGTCCGGGTCGGTCCGGTTTCGGTCCGGTTCCACCGGTTTCGGTGTGAGTTTGGAAGAGACCGAAACCGACCCAATAAGGATTTATCGGTTTCGGTCCGGTGTCGGTTTCGGTGCGGTTTGGGTTCGGGTTGGTACCGGTTTGGATTTATTAGGTTCATTTCGGTTTGGATCAGTTTTTTAAACCGGTATGAAGCCATTAGGAAACAACCAAATGATGAATTGTTGAACTTCGATTTTTTAAATCGATTTGTAACCGGGTTGGTTTTGATTTTTGGTCTAGTTTGAATTCGATTTTCCATACAAATGTATATAAAACTATTCAAATTTTAATTTTTTTAATGAATTTTGGAGTGTTTCGGTTTCTTACCGGTTTGGTTTCGGTTTCGGTCCGGGTTTTGAGCTGGTTTCGGTTTGGTTTCGGGTTCATCCGGTTTTCGGTGCGGTTCGGTTTGGTTTTGGGGTTACAATACTTGAAACCGAACCGAACCAATAAGGCTTCGGTTCGGTTCGGTCCGGGTTGTTATCGGTTCGGTCCGACCGGTTTTACCGGTTCGGTTTAGGAATTGACACCCCTACCTCGTATATTTTTTGGTGAATGATAACTTTCTCAAAAAAAAAAAAAAAAAAAAAAAAATTCTCTCAGCTACTTAGAGGAAAGGATAGTAGCACCATCTCTCTCCTCCTCACATGAAAGACTTTGATGCTCTCCTATGTACAAAACTATTTTGTTGTACCTCAATGGCGTGTTCCTTTATACCACTTGCTCAGATAACATTCTCCCATAAATAATAATTCTTCTTGGTGACATAAATAATAGTTGTTCAATCAATGTTGAGTCATTAATATTTGATTGAAATTCTTAAATTCCTTCATTCCGGAAAATAATCTGATGGTAGAAGAAAAGACTAGACAACCTTCAGAGTTGAAAATAATAATAACACTACTAAAATAAGAAAAAAAAAATCTTTTATAGGATCCCAACAGGGGAAGCTTCCTTGAAAAATCCGCTAGTCATTTGGGAAAGTGACGTGGTAATTTAACCATTGGATACATAGATTCACAGATTGACCTTGGTTTTAAACCAAAATATATTATTCAAACCATGCACCCACGTTTTTATGTATGTCCAATAAAAAGAATGTGAATTTGAAACTGAAACCTTTTACCGAAATCAAATTGAGCCGTTAACATCGAAATCGTAAAATCGTTTAGTAAATGGTTCAGTTCTGGTTTCAATTTTAAGACTAGTTAGCTAAACAGGTAGGTTTGGTTTTAACCGTTTAACCCATCAGCTTCAAACCGAATTGACATCGTAAAAATCGAACTGTCTACGCCCATCGAAACCGACCCATGTAACCTATATAGCGATTTAATAGAATAAGGGGTTAACTAATGTGTTTTCAGTGCCTCATGCTCTTTAACTTTAGAACACTAACGACAAGTTGTGTTTATTAACAACTTTATTTGTATTTCACTTTCTCCATGTAATATATAAATATATATATATATATATATATTTTTTACTTAGTTGTTTGGTTGTTTTTACAAAACTAGATAGGTTTAATTTAGGGAAGAATTAAGAACCATAGAGGTTGTCCAACAGTCTATTCAATAATTTACTCATATTATGTAATTATGTAGTTAAATCCTTGCTTGTTCAGTGCCTCATTAAATTTAATACAAGATTAAAGCATTTATTAATAAAAACAAATTTCAGTAAACATGCAAATAAATTAGCAAACCTTATTGCTAATAGTTTAGAAACTGTATGGATTAAACTGCGATTAAAACCGTTTAAAACCATGAAACCGACACCATTTAAAAACTATGAAACCAAAACCGTTTACTAAAAGGTTCTGGTTTTAGAAAATGCAACCGTTTAGTAAATGGTTCGGTTTTGGTTTCAGCCAAATAAATGTGAATCGATCTGAACTGTACCATATACACTGAAATCGAACCGATTAACACCCTATGCATCTTATTGCTAGTTTTACATAATCTCTTGGATGTCTTCCTCATTTCAATTATTTATTTTGTCATGAGATTTGACTAAAACTTAACACATGAGTAGGGACCTTAAACTTATGTGCGCTAGAGTGCCTCAATCAACTCCAATCTGTTAGGGTGCTATAATCTAAAGTCTAAAACTACTGAAATACTAGAGATTGAAACCTCATATATGTTTCCAACTTTGCATAGAGGGCTAGAATCTAGGTAGCGGACCCGCTTTAGTTGTGCCTTACTTTTCGGTGATTACTATTTTGTCTCTTTTATCGCCTTCCTATTTTCTCTTTCTTTGGCTTTGCTTGGATTCATGTAGCCAACCCATTAAGTTGGGATAAAGCTTTGTTGTTGTTGTTGTTGAATTAAAAAACCCATAAAGATTGCAACTAGATTATTCTGAATCACTCACCTGGTGGTTAAGGGTGTCAAACGGAATAGTGTTGTGTAATTGGGAGGTTCTTTATCTGATTCAGCCTAAAGGTGTTTAATTTTATAACTATTCATGCGCTATATAAACAGCCTCCAAGTTAGAATCAGAATCTTATTTCCTTAATTATAAATATGGGAGGGGGATAGCTACGTGGCCACGGAAGCAAATGAGAATGTGTGTAGAGGTATCCAATAGAGGTGAGATTTTCATTTCACTAAATTGAGGTTATCATTTTGCAACACAACCTGACAGCCTTCTTTTTTCCCTTATAATATAACCCATTTATCCTTGATAGTTTTGGGTACTCAAGGTTTCAAAAACTCAATTACTAATGTTTCTTTGATACATAATGTTTCCTTATTTAAGTTTTAACCATTAAGTATTAATGGAGTGTTTGAATGTTACCTCTATAGTTGTACTTAGAATGGGGGCAAATGGAATGTGTGCAAAGACATCCAATAGAGGTGGTGGGATTTTTCATTTCATGGGGTCAGGGCTATCATTTTTCACAACATAGCCTTGCAGCCTATTTTTTCCAGTACACTATAATCCATTTATCCTTAATAGTTTTGGGCCCTTGAAGTCCCAAACATTCAATTGCTAATATTTCTTTGATACATAATCCTTATTTAAGTTTTAACTATTTAGTATTAAAGGGAATGTCTAAAGGCCACCTTAATTGCTGTACTTAGAACTTGACACCTTCTTTTAATTACTTGTCTTATTATCAAAATATCTTTAAGATAAAGGTATAAAAGGGTTTCAAAAATAAATTGAAAGTGACATATCATTGTCTCATTATCATAACGTGTCATTTTCATATAAAATTTTCAAGTACACATGAAATAACGCTATTATCCTCATTGAAAAAAAAAATAGTGTATCATAATAAAAGGGGAAAAAAAGTTACAAATTATTTGATGATAAAAAAAAATCCCTATATATATATATATATCATTTGCCCTTTCTTGCCTGGTCATTTATTTGATCAACTACTTCTAAGGGGAAATCTTCCTCCTATGTAAGAACATCAATGAATAAACCATTGAGATTTAAGATTGCTTTACAAGGGTCGCAAGCACAATTTTCTCTAGAATCAACAGAAGAGGTATTGGACACAACTAATTATATTATATTACCTTACACAATTGTAATGTGTTCGCTATAACAATCTACTGTTTATGGATTCACATAAATAATATTATTGAGAAAAAAAAAAAAAAAATTGATCCCAACCCTGATTGTGTTCTTTAAAAGGTTAACCAATGGATATCAGATGTAAAAATATATCACTCTCATGACATTGTTGACAATGTGTTTTCTGATACAAATGATCCAGAGTTCATTCTAGAAAGATATTCTTCTCTTCCATTTTTGAGCTATCCTATTTTGGTTTGTGCCGATGCTACAAACAATTTGGAAAAAGAATCACGAGCTTTTGGTGTTCTTCTTCAGGGTTGTTTTCTAGCTATCAAGTTCGAAAATGCAACTTTCAAGATAGGTAAAGGCTGCAGCTTTTGGAATTCTGCAAGGACTACAATTTGCTTCTAACAAAAAGAAAGAATTCAGTTTAGGCAGTTCGCTTTAATGTTCTTTGAAGGTTTCTGGGCTCTGCACCTTTCTTTCCCTGTTTCCTCTAATGAAAATACTTTCCCAAAAACAGAGGAAAAAAAAAGGAATATGATTCGGTGTGTGGGGATAGAGAACTTGAGAGAATGAGACAGCCCGACGGAAATAAAATATTTCAAACAACAAAGCATGTGTCATCATTAATGATTACCATGGATCAATGCAAATCATTTCAAATTATCTAGGATGTGGCTAGGTTCCAAATTTCTGTGGAAGATAGGATACAAAGGAATCTGTTAGAGAAAACACTAAGAAATATGATAAATAAACCTAGACAGACCACAAAACACAGAGATTTAACGAAGTTTACACACCAGGGTGGTGTGCTATGTCCTCGGGCGAAGAAGAAGAAGTTTCACTCTACAGAAGAGAGATTACACCCAAGCAGCGGCTAGAAAACTAGCTCTGAAATCCTAATTTGAAAAACCCCCCAAAAAATACAATGACTTTCTCAATAAGACAACAATACATTATTTACTCCAAGTTGCGGGTTGACCTATCGGCCCAACACCTCTGCTTCCATCACAAATCTCAGAAAACTTCTCATTCGGGTCACTACCAAAATATATTGGAGCGGGTCAATCTTCAAAACAAGTCAAGAATTCAAGACAAACTTAGCAGAATCATATTGAAGTTTAAAGGCCTTCAACTACCACCTTAAGTAACTTATTCAGGCTTTAGTGAGGATGATTGATGGCAACCTTTAAGAGGACTTCTAATCATGATTCCATATTCTAGTTGAAGAACAGGAAGATCAATATGGAATTGCTGGGTTGTTATCCTTGGTTAAGTGTGAGCAAAGGCTAGACAGAGGCATCTACCAAATCAAATCATCATGATCCTCTGCTAAAATGCTGATAATTTAAGGAGTAACTGAAACCTTGCATTCAAAATTACTGGGACATGATCACATGGGTTTCATAAAGAACTCAACTGCACACATTGCATTAAAAGAGAGAGTTCCTGAACTTAAATCTATAATCCTCAATATTTGGCAGGTTAAGAAACTAGGCCTTCTACAAAATTAAATTCCTTCACATCCTTAGACCACACATTGTATTGAAACTGTGAAGCTATCTTGTTCCTCCCATGGCCTTCCAATTGTCTTTCTATTAGTTTTAAGTTCTCCAATCAGTCCACAAGCCCATTACCTTTTGCTTCCATGTTCCATCTCTATGCCATGGCATCGAAAAAGAACTCAATTTGCTTTCTGGGGTTCCATAAATCTGAAATAAAACACATTTGAAAAATCTTTTCCTCCATTCTGTTTTTTTTTTTTTTGGGGCTGGGGGTGGTCAACTACAGCCTTTTGAATTTTTGGAGGTAACAAGGAGATGGTGTCAATCGGTCGGGTTGGGCCGATCTCGATCGGGTTTAATCGGGCTTGACCACTTGAAAGCCTTGCACTGTGAATGCCCGCTTAAGTAAACGGGCCTAGCTTTTGGGGGCATTGTATGGTTTATAATCGGGTCGATCGGTGTTGGACTTTAATCGGGATTCCTTAAACGGGTCTTAACCGAGCTACGGACCTATTTAAGTCTAAACGGGTTTTAAACGTGCCTACCTTAAAATTCTTTTCTTAAGTTGGTTGAATACCTAGAAATATGTCATGCAAATCTTTAGTAAAGAAGAGAAATGATATGAGATTATGGTTGTTCTTACAAAGAAAAAGAGATTATGACATTTATTACTTACAAAATAAAGCTTAATTAAATCAAAACCTATTACAAAGCAAAAGGTAGGAAAACTTAATTTCTTTCTTACTAATAGTGGCAAAAGAGGAATTTTGTGTAGTATTAAAGTTGGTCGGGTTGGATCAAGCTACAACGAGTCAGTTCAAGTCGGGCATATAAACTTGTCGGTTCGGTCGGGCGCCCTACGAGCTAGCTACTTGCATCATGAACACCTGTTTAATAAATGTGTCGGGAGCCGAGCCATAAACGTGTCAGGCTCGATCTGGCCTACTGGTGCGGGCTCATAATTGACACCCCTGTGATATCTACAAAGTTGCAGAGTATCCATAGAAGTCAAAGTGGCTCTAAATTCTGGAGAAGTTCAAGCAACAATGTCTCCCCAGGGTCTTCTCGCAACAGAGATGATGAAGAAGCTCTTAAATAAATGGGCAGTTCTTGAGAGACTGCCGACATTTGTTCGCGTCAAGAAAGCAATAGTCCACAGAACTGATGGGGAGAAAATGGAAGCTGATGTTAAGAACCTAGGGAATCAAGAGAATAAGAACTCAGTAAACAAACTGGTAAGAGTTGCAGAGGATGACAATGAGAACTTCCAACTCAAGCTCAAGAATCAAATGCAGCAGTAAACTCTTCAACATCTCTGTTTTGTTCTATTTACCAATTTTGATCATCAGTGTTTTGCTTCTTTTGGACTTGTGTCGGTGGACCAATGCTGAGCTTTGTCCTACTTTTTGGGGTGGAAATCTGACAATAATTCAACTATCCAATCCGAATAAATATAACTGCAATGAGAGACCACCATATCCTAATAAAGATAATTGTTTTATTGATAAGAAATAGACAAGATATACACCACGCTTATTCACTTCGCCTTACATATAGTCATATCCATATAGATAGCTAATATTATCTTCATCTTCTATGAAACTTGCCGATTCCTCCCATAATCCAGGAGAACACTAGGAGCCTTATTAGAGTTTTCGAGGACAACAGATTTTCTGAGCCTAAATCGAGCTTATCAACTTTTTCATTAGGTTAAGTTAGGGGAGTCAACTATTCAGTTCCGCCCTGTTTCAATCTGGGTTGAATTGGTTTCGGTGTGGGAGTGGTGAAACCAAAACCAAACCAATAAAGAAATTTCGGTTTTGGTGCGGTTTGGTTTCGTTTTTTTGTCTAGTTTGGGTTTGATTTTCCATACAAAACTATGTAAAAACTTGGTTTTTTAATGGATTTTGGATTTTTTTTTTCTTACCAGTTTATTGCGATTTTGGTCTGGGTGAGTTGGTTTCAATTTGGTTTTGGGTTCATTTGGTTTTCGATACAGTTCAATTTGTTAGTGGGGTTACAATCTCCCACACTGAAACCTGCCCAATAAGCCTTCGGTTTGGTTTGGTCCGAGTTCAATTGGCTCAGTCGGGGCAATTTTACCAGTTCGGTTTAGGTATTGACACCCCTAGGGTAGATGAAAATTTTACGCACCATTGAACAAAATTCACTGCATTTATCAAAATAGAATATAAAATTCTTAGTTAAGACCGGAGCTAAGGTTAGTCAACCATCACCATTGCTCCCATTTATTGTCTGTGTATATCACATGTTAACCATTGCTTGAGTCCATTAGTTCCCTCCAAACATGTGATCAAGCTCACAAATACTATCATACGATTCAAATCTTGTGAGGCCCATTGATCTCCCAAGGGAATTCCATATTTGTGGACCTGAATAGGGAAATGATTAAATAATAAATTTGCGATGCTCATAAGTATGATCCAAAACCTATAGCATTAAGACACTAATCATCTTGGCACAAGCCCTCTTGTTGATAGTACAATTCTTGCATGGTTTCCAATGCTACTAGAGCCACTAGAATTAGATGGTTTTGCACTTTGGGAAAAGTTCTTTAGGGATTTCAGTCTTTCTCAGAAAAAAAAAAAAAAAAAGGTTCAAATTGGCCTAAAGAAGCTCGATCCGATGGATCAACCTGCAACTTGAAGGAATATATAATGTACTATCATCTTATTGAGAAAGTCATTATAATTTGGGGGTTTTTCCAGCTAGGGTTTTAGGGCTAGTTTTCTCGTCGCTACTTGGATGTAATATCTTTTTTGCACAGTAAAACATCTTCTTCTTAGCTCAAAGACGTAGCACACCATATCGGTGCGTGAATCTCGTTAAATCTTTATATGCTATGTGGATCTGTCTTGATTTATTTTTCGTATTTCTTGATATTTGCTATAACAAATACATATGTATACATGTGACAAGAGTTGACGCACTAGCCCCTTTGGCGCTAAACACTGGATTCACAAGAATGATTTACAAGATCTTCCACCGAATGAGAACATGGAAAGTAATTATGAGATTTGTTTGTGTGCCTAGTAGTATATGGTGCATATAGTTTATGTTCCATTCGCTTGGCAGATTTATGCCCATTGAATTTACTTTCCTTTTTTTTCTTTTGACAACCAAACATAAGAATATTTTATCTTGATAGGCCTGGGAGAGAGAGATAGAGAGATTGGTTATATTAAAAAGGGACATGCAGCAATATTTCATTTTATATGATATTTAAGATCTCAATAAGAGAGGACATGAGAGTCAGAGAGAGGCCCTGTTTGTTTTTGTTGGATAAAAAAAAAAATGGGTTGAGATATTTTGAAAGCTTTTCATAAAATAAAAAAAGGGAAGTGCTTTTTGTGAGAGTGCGGTTCCTACACGTGCAAGGGTCAATAAAAATGTATGAGAAAGTATCTATAAAAAAGTCATTTTCCCTTTCATAGGGGGTAACATGTCTAGATACTTAACCGTAAGGGGATAGCCGAGTTGACAAGGAACCTTCGCCTTAGGAAGCGTGTGGTTCTAAGTTCGACTCCTCTTACCTCCTTGAGGCCATTCACACGGGGTATTTAGTGCTCTTCACTGCTTTCGATAAAAGTTGAATGGTTCTCATTTAACCTTGGTGTGACCCACTCACACGGGGTGTTTAATGCTCTTCAATGCTTTCGATAAAAATTGAATGGTTCTCATTCAACCTGGTGTGACCCGATCCATGCGATTGTAGAATCAATATTGGCTCACGGGACTAGAGGCTTTGGCATGAATACTCATCGTTAGAGGAAAAAAAAAATGTCTAGGCACATTGATAATGATAGTATAGACTATATAGTACGCGACGTTACTATTGCAATGTGAGACTAAAAATATTTTTATTAAGATTTTAGCGGATTAAGGCATGTTGAGAGAGGAGGGAGGGTTAGGAAGGGAACTAAATTTAAATTTTTAAGAGAGAAACATATGAAAATAAATTTTAGGAATCTCACTTTTGACCAGTTCTTCAGAACCCCACTTCCCTCCTCTGCAAGAACATTTCAAAAAACGTGTACATTGTCCACAACAAGAAGGCATGTGTAACCAATGTTGATTCGTATGGAACAGCATTGAAGGACATGGGTAGGTTCCAGTTTTCTATACAAAGGAATCACTGTTTCAACATAATTCAAGTAACTTGTTCAGGCATTAGTAAGGATGATAGATGAGATGACAAACTTTAAAAGAACTTTCTAATCACGGTTCCATATTCTAGTTGAAGCACAAGAAGCTCTATATGGAATTACTGGTCATTATCCTCGGTTATCTGTGATCAGAGAAACAGATTCATCTACCAAATCAAATCATAATCCCCTGCTGAAACGCTGATAATTTAAGGAGTAACTGAATCCTTACATGCAAAATTATTGGGACATAATCACATGCAACTTAACTGAATGTTCATATCATAACCACCTGGGCTTCATAAAGAGCTCAACTGCACACATTGCATTAAAAGAGAGAGTTCCTGAACTTCCATATATTATCATTGATATTTGGCAGGTTATGAATCAAGGACTCCTATAAAATTAAATTCCCGCACATCCTTGGATCACAAAAAATTGCATTGAAACTGTGAAGTTATATCATTCATCCATAGCCTTCCAATGGTCTTTCTATTATTTTCAAGTACACCAATCAGTGACATTTACAAAGTTGCAGAGTATCTGAAGAAGTAGAAGAGGCTCTGGATTCAGGAGAAGTTCAAGCAACGACGTCTCCTTATACAGTCTTTTCGCAACAGAGATGATGAAGAAGCATTAAAATGGGCAGTTCTTGAGAGACTGCCAACATTTGATCGCATCAAGAAAGCGAGTCCCTGAAACTGAAGGGGAGAAAAAAAGGAAGATGATGTTATTAACCTAGGAATTCAAGGGAATAAGAACTCAGTAAACAAACTGGGAAGAGTTGCAGAGGACAACAATGAGAACTTCCTACTCAAGCTCAAGAATCAAATGCAGCAGTAAACTCATTCAACATCTCTGTTTTGTTCAACTTACCAATTGTGATCATCAGTGCCTTGCTTCTTTAGACTTGTGTCTGTGGACCAGATATACACCACCGTCATTCACTTTTTTCCTTACATATAATAGTCTTATCCTTATACATAATTTATATTATCATCACCCTATATGACACTTCCCAATTCCTCAATGATACAAGAGAACACTAGGAGTCCTATTAAAGAGAACGTTTACGAGAATAACAAATTTGGTTAACCTAAATTGAACTCATCAATTTCTTCCTTTGGAAAGATGACCATTTCACGCACCATTGAACAAAATTCCCTGCATGTACAAAAATAGAATACAAAAAGTCCTCAGCAAGGACTAAAATAGTTTATTTAAGTTTCCGATAGTTGACCACAAGGTTAGTCACCCATGAGCATTCTTTATTGTTTGTGTATATCACACGCTAACCATTGCTTGGATCCATCAGTTTCCCTCCAAACATGTGATCAAGCACACAAATAAGCTTATCATACCCTTTCAAATCTTGTGAGGTCAATTGATCTCCCAAGAACAAGATTAAACAATAATTAACAATTCTCACAAGTGTGTGATCCATGACCGAAGGCATTAGAACACTAAGCACCTTGGTACAAGTTCTACTAGTGATAGAACATTTCATGCACGGTTTCCCAGTGCTACCAGATCCACACGAATCAGAAGGCTTTGCACCTTAGTAAAGCTTTTTTAAGTTGTTAAGAAGCTTTACCAAGGTGCAAAGCCTTCTGATTCATGTGGATCTAGTAACAATGGGAAACCGTGCAAAATGTTCTATCACTAGCAGGACTTATACCAAGGTGATTAGTGTCTAATGCCTTCGGTCATAGGTCACACACTTGTGAAAATTGCTAATTATTGTTTAATCATTTTCAATTTCAGGTCCACAAATATGAAACTGTTCTTGGGAGATCAATTGAACTCACAAGATTTGAAAGGGCGTGATTGGCTTATTCGTGATCTTGATCACATGTTTGAATTTGAAGGGACACTGATGGACTTAAGCAATGGTTGGTGTGTGATATACACAAACAACGAATGAGGTGTGATGATTCTGATGGGTGACTATTCTTGGGGTTAAGTATCAAAAACTCAATAAACTATATTAGTCCTAATTAGTTTTATTATAAAATATTGGTTGTTCAATTTTTGCTGAGAACTTTTCTTATTGAAATTTTTTTGTGCATAAATGAAGAAATTGATAAACTCAATTCAGAGTATCTATGTAAACATTCTCCCTGATAGGGCTCTAAGTGTTCTCCTAAATCATAGTTGTGGGAACAAGGAGAATCTGAAAAGTGTCCTAAAAGATGATGAAAATATTAGCTATCTTTATGGATAAATAAGGACAAGACTATACATAAGAAGAAATAAGAGTGCGTGAATAAAGGGGTTTACATCCAGTGCATTTCGTATCAATAAAGCAGTTATCTTTATTAGGATATAGAATTCCCTCCATGCTGTGGATTTGTGAAGCAAACAATCCATACAAGGACCAAGTTACAGGTCAAATCCAGTAGTACCATCTCCACCACACTGGCATCCGCTGCAATGGACTAAATGTTAGTAAACAAAGAAATCTATAACTTACACTATCTAAAATGGAGGAAGATCTAAGGAACTAACCGTTTGTGGAACCATATATCCAAATAAGAGGTTCAGTACAGAATAGAATGCTGCAGAAACTACGACAGCAATGTTTTGGTTGGGTGTCACAGCCACTGACATTATACCATAAAAGGTAAAGTATAACAGTGAAAAGTACATGAAGTAGAGATACCAAAAGAACTTCACAACTGTCCATTGAGCTCCCATCATGGCATATACTATAATGCTATATATATATAAATATATATATATATATATATATAAGCTTGTATGACAACATATGGAAGCTAAATCATAACCTGCACAACAAGCAAGGTTTTGGTGAGAAACACATAGGCAACTAAGTCAGTAATTTCTTTAGTATACTGCATCTTATCATTCCTATTGAAAGAAAAGAAATTAATTGTCCAAAAGCATTTGGCAATGCTGAATATATTCCAGAAGCCTTCTCTGATCTCTCTATAAAAATCTGTCCTTTCAGCCATTACTGGCTGCAGCAGAGGCATTTTGATGGATTTTATCCCTAATCTGCCCTAGCTGATTGGCCGTTTGTATGGGTATATATATATAGCTACTGTTTTAGGGGATTGTTATATACAATCTCAGTAGAGTCTTTGGGTCATTTGTTGCTCACTTTGGACTGGGTACTCTTACCTATTCTTAATCTTACATTAACAACCCCCCTTTATAAAAAATAAAAATAAAAACTCCTAGGTAAGAGAATCTCCCAAACATCAGTTGGTTTTCACACATGGGTGAATGAAGTGATCAGAAACTGGACCAACACATGGATCGACTAGATCCGCCAAATCCCTCTTTAAAGATCCAGGACACAACTGATTCAGTTTCTAAAATCCTCTTCAACAACTAAATCTAGAAGGGGAGAGATTGGATGGTCAAAGGCCATAAAGGAGCAGAGGAATATAAGCTGATTAGAGGCTAGTCAGTTTCATTAGTGTTTTGGCATGCTTAAGAGATTACTGGGGATCGATGTCCTGTGGTTTGCTAAAGGAAGTTGTCCCCTTCTCTCAGGGCCTGAACTTGCCACTGTATCTCATTTATCTTCAATGGTAAAATTGTTTCTCATTCCTAGTGGTTAATGGGAGACGGAGAAAACAAAGGATAAGTATGTTATTATTCCTTTTCTTCCATAACAGCAATTTTCAATATTTTACAATCTATGTTATAGTGATATCTGCATCATTAACTATTTACAGATTCGGAAGAAAACTTTTGACAGGACTAAAAACATCAACCAAGAAAATAGCATTGAATGAGATAGCGAGTGATACAAAAATAATTAACTAAATTGCTAAAACCTAATTACAAATGTGAATTAGACAGTGAGAACCTTACCTCTTTGTCACATTCTTCAATGATATCTCTCCCAGCCTCCACATTTAAAGTTTCCTTCCATCGAGCAATTTCTTCTTTGGCAGTTGCAATTTCCATCAGGAGCTCTTCAACCTTACAGAAAGAAAACCTATGAAACTAAGGATAAAATGGGGAATCTCATGAAAGGAAGTGGAGGTATCTAAAGTAGTCACAAACCTAAGGCGGTCTAGGTATAATGTACCTTGTTTTTTAAGTTACACAATTTGCTTTTGCTGTAAGATGTTAAGAAAATGCTAAGCAGCAAGAAGATTTTTCATAACCAAATCACAAGGTGAAAATCAATCACTTGGAAAAAGCAAAGTTAATAATAAAAAAAAAAAAACCCCAACTACCCCACCCCCCCCCCCAAAAAAAAATCCCAAATACATAGTTGACAATGTGAGAAATTAAAATTATACACAATAAAACAATACCTACATAAATAGTTAAGAAACAGAGCCACTGATCTTATGGAATTGAATGAGAGATATACTAAACTAGAGGAAGTTAAAAAACATTATAAATGAGGGTCCAAATAAATCATATCAACCGATCCAAGCATAAGGACGTCAAATGATAAGAAAAACAGCTCATAGATCCAAAAACAAGTATGTAATATACTAATGATGACAAATTATGCATATTAAAACAGTGCCAATAGCACTTCAGCCATTCTTATAGAGGGAGAAGTCGTGAAGAAAAACATTCACCAAATTCATCAACTTATAGGGGCAAGCATTGTTTCATTTTTCTTTAATTTGGCGAAATTCGGAAACCAGTACCTAAGAGATAATATTTCATTAAAATTAATTTACGGTTTAAGATCTCAGCGAGATCTCGCAAATATCTTTTTTTTTTCCAAAAAGGCGAGACGAGATGCATGGCGAGTTATAAATTATACAAAAACTTGACCGAGATCTCGCCAAGATCTCCCTAAATCTCGCCCAGATCTCATCAAATCTCGCCTCTATCTAACCTCTCTCTTTCTAGTTTTTTGAGGAAAAAACACTAAGGAGTAAGGATTTTGGTGCTTTTGCTTGAGGATCTCCATTCCTACACTCAATAAAGCTTAAAGAGTAGAAAATATCACATCTTCTGATCTTCATCCACATTTGGAGTTACTTTTCTTCTCAAGAACCATTTTAGATTAAAAAAATATTTGGCTGTTTTATATGTGATGCATATAACATTGATCTATGGATTCATGAGAGAAATATATATTTTTGTTTAAATAAGTGATGCATAAAACATTGACCTTATATTGTTATGTGGCTTATCTTATGTCATTCCAAATTTTCAATGTAGGTGAATGTGACTCATCAATCATCAATGTTAATTGTTAAACAATTAAGCAATTATCCATGAGGTATTTTAAATTCTTATGATTATGTTGTGTCATGTGTTGATTGTGGAATAGAGCATACTAGCCCAGGGCCCGAAGAGTCGGAGACTACTTACATAGGAACGAAGTCAAAGTACCATTTAAGTATGATTTTTAAAAAATTGATGTTTCCATTGTGTTTAAAAGGCCTAAAATAGGGTAAATACTTTCAGGGGCTACAAATACCATATGACCACCAAGTGGACCGAGAAAAATATATGATCTCGGCGAGATCTCACAAGATCTCTCTTTTTTGGATCAGCGAGATGGGGGCAAGAGCGAGATCTAAAACCTTGCTCAAAAAAGAAAAAATTTGGTGCTTTTCCCTACTTGGAAACAATGAAAGCGGGTGTTGGGGAGGACAAATACAAGAGAAATGGTAGAGACCAAGGAACATGGGGCTTTCAGATCCAAGGGCAGACACCAAACAAAGGCAACAATAAGAAAATCACCCAAACATTAGTCGGTTGTAGTGGCAAAAAACTGGACCAAGACTATCTATCCAATCTTCCAAATCCTTCTTTAGAGATATAGGACATAACTGATTCAGTTTCTAAAATCCTCTTCAACTACCAAATCTCAAATGGGAGAGGTCAGATAGATCAAGGCCATGAAAGATATCAATTCATTAGAGGCCAGTAAGTTGTCGGTCATGTTTCGGCATGCTTGAGAATACTGGCGTATATTGGAACCATTGATGTCTTGTGGTTTGCTATTAGAAATTGTCCCCTCCTCTCAGGGCCTAAACTTGCCATGTTTTTTGCAATAGAAAGTATCCATTTGTAGCTCTCTTATCTTCAATGGTAAATTTGTTTCTCATTCTTAGTGGTTAATGGGAGAAACAGAAAACAAAGGATACGTATATTATTATTGCTTTTTCTTCCGTAACATAAATTCTCAACAATTTACAATTTATCCAAATCTATATTATAGTCATATCTACATCATTAACTATTTACAGATTTAGAAGAAAACTTACGATGTGACTAAAAACATCAACCAACAAAATAGCTTTGATTGAGATAGCAAGCAATACAAAAAGAATTAACAAAATTGCAAAAACCTAATTACAAACATAAATCAGACTGCAGGACTCTTACATCTTTGTCATATTCTTTAATGATATTTTTTCCCAGCTTCCACTTCCAATTCACAAGCTTCCCTTCATCTAGCTATTTCTTCTTCAGCGGTTGCAATTTCCATCATGAGCTCTTCAACCTTACAGGAAGAAAACATATGAAACTAAGGACAAAATGGGGAATTTCATGAAAGGAAGGGGAAGTATCTAAAGTAGTCACAAACCTAAGGGGGTCCAGGTGTAATTCACCTAGTTTTATAAGTCATACAATTTGCTTTTTCTCTAAGATGGTAATAAAATGCTAAGCACCAAGAAGCTTTTAAAAAACTGAATCACAAGATGAACATCAATCACATGAAAAAAGCAAAGTCACTATCAAACCCCCCCCCCCCCCCCCAAAAAAAAAAATCCCAAATACATGGTTGACAATATGAGAAATAAAAATCACACAGAGAAACAGTACCTACATTAATCATGACCAATTTACCAACAGTTATTCATATTATATGAACAAATAAAGAGAGTGGGATTTTATAAGAAAAAGTCTAAATAAATTGCAATACCCATATCCAAGTGACAAACTTAAGCATTAATACAATGTAGTTAAGAAAGAGAACCATTGATCTATGGAATTGAATGACTGATCTACTAAAGCAGAGAAAATTTAATTTATAGCAACAAATAACAATATAAATGAGGGTCCAATAAATCACATCAACTGATTGAAGCATAAGGAAGACATGCGATAAGAAAAACTGCTCATAGATCTGAAAACAATCATTTATTATACTAAGTAAATGGTAAATTATTGCATACTAAAACAGTGCCAATAGCACTTCAGCCATTCTTATATAGGGAGAGGTCGTGAAGAAAAACTTTCACCAATTTCATCAACTACAGGGCAAGCTTTGTTTCATTCTTCTTTAATTTGGTGAAATTCAGAAACAATTTAGAGATAATATTTCATTAAATTTTCTTATAAAAAATCCAGCTTGCATTAGTGTATGCCTGTAGAGACCGGGAAAGAACAAGAAAACGAATGGTCAGGAGAGTTTGTTTCCTACTTCTGTAATTATGGTCCCTGAGTTTGAGGGCAACACAACTTCAACTTCCGGCAGATGTCCCTTTTTGCCAATATATGATTAAATTAAAAAAATAAAGTTATTAAGCATTAGAAAACCCATTCTTTGCAAGTACAGAATATTGGTGAAATCTTCTTTAATATTTTTGCAAGGAGATTACAAACAACAATTCAATCACAAAAAAATCCGTATGTGGAAATTACCAGCACTTCTGCTTGAGGGTTTTCTTGCACTTCATCTATTTTAGCTGACTCCTTTGCTTCTTTCGCTTAGCCCTCTGTTCTGCTTTGTAAGCTTCACTATGCTTTTATCCGTATCATCATTCTTATCTTCCATTCTAGTTTCTTCCTCCTTAGGTGCATCATCAGATTCATTTTTTTAGATTGCTTTGATGCTGCATTTATTACAAAACTTCTCAGTATATTATCCTACAGAAATAAAAAAATCACAAACAAATAGGCAAGCATATGAGATTTCAAGAAGAAAATGATAACCTGTTCTGTAATAGAGTTTCCCATCTAATGTCGACAGAGGAAGGGCATCCACCGAAACAAAGTCTAGGCTTCTAGCCCTTCTATCTTAGGATCTTTCATCACAGACTGCTTTCTCAGGAAGCAATGGATTATATTCCTGAAGACAAAATGCTTTCTACTACAGCTATGGAGATGGAAGCTACCCGAAGTCTGCAACTACATATCAGGCAAACGCGGATCTCTATCCCCTCTCGACTCTTGAGTCGACGGTTTCAGATGATCTGTCCTCCACCATATGCCCCTCTTTCATTTCCGTTCACTTCCGTTACAAAATATCCGGCACTGCCATTACGTTACTTCCGTCAACAAATTAAATATCACTGACCCATCACTCAGGTTTTTCTCATGGTCAGTGTCTCGGCCAATAGGTTTTGCCAGGCTGGTTTTGAGTTTCGGCTATGTTTTGTTGGTGCAAGTTTCGTGTTTGGGAGCGTGGTTCCAACGCCTGCACCCTTGTGTCGGTCTCTTCCTCTTCCCCTTCCACTTCATCCCTATAAATGATCTTTCCACCACCCATAGATTGAACCAAAGAGAGGTGGGAGGTGGGAGGTGGGAGGTGGGAGGTGGGGTGGTTTTCTCGTTAGGGGTGTCAGGCCTAGCGGGCCTATACCCTTGAATTGTGACTTACCTATTGAAAGGAATAGTCGCTCTTGATAGGTCTAGTGTCGAGTTCAATCGGATTTTAGGCTTTAACTAAGCTTCTCTGAATCAGGTTGATCGGACTATAATAACGAGATGATGTATTAATAAAGCCTTAAGCGGGTCTTAAATGGTCTTTAATTGTTTTAGATTTAAGATACTTTATTATATTTTATTAAAACCAACAATTTTGAAAATATAGTAGACTTAATTACATTCAATAATTGATAAAAAAAAAAATCAATATATACCATATTCTACAAAAAAAATCAAACTATACATTTAAACAGTTAGGCTAACACATGTCGGGTCGAGTCAAGCTTATAAACAGGTCGGCATGGTCGGGCTCCCGTTGGGCTTACCCCTTGCACTATGTACTATCTATATTATAAACTACTGAAAATACCATAAGTCCAATTAATTCAAACATTTAAATTCAAGAGTTTATAACATCATACTCCATTTAATCATCGGAGTAACGTCCATATCGTGGCATTGCTAAAATCAACATAGCATATCTCATAATATAATCATCGTGATGGGACTTGGGCACTTGGTTCACAAAACCAGTAATGGGTTTTTATGAAAAGAAAACCATGTTCCTTTAACGTCACGCTCTTGTCTCACCCCTCGATCCTCATATCCAACATAGTGGAATTACGAGCGTCAAGCTCTTGGCTCACAGGACCGGATCATGTCTTTAAAGGTCACACTCTTGCCTCACTCATCTGCTCAGTAATCCACCCTAATACATAACCCCTTGTTGGAAGAGTTGCAGTCCAACGGTTGCACACACAGTAAATACCAAATCCATAACACAAAAAGTTTCATCATGCTTCAAATAAAATAACAACCATGCATTATTCCTATAGTAAAATATACCATGCTTCAAAATATGTTTAGTACTTCACAGTATGCTTTTTAATGAACGATAAAGAACAAATGCTAAACTCCATGCCTTTCCAAATCATGTTGTTTCATAACCAATAACTGACAATGAGTTTATGTATAAAAATAATACATAGGCTTTGTGGACTCTCACTCACCTTCTGGATTAATCAACGTATATTTCTTCAGTATGCTTCGCTTGTCTACAAAATACCTATAATTCATAATAATCCCTCATTATATACTATAATTAAAACTTAAATTACTCATACTAAAAATCATACTTTAATCTTAGGTAAGGGTCTACTATAATCACTGATCGAACCCTCCCCTCTGAAAACTTGAAGTCACAACTTTGAGGTCAATCGAACTTCCAGTTTCCACAAGAAAAATGAAATCTGGAATATCTAGAATCCTGTGCTCAACTTGGAGTCAAATGTTGACCCATTTAAAGACGGAATTTGAAGATGGTAATTTCTGTAAAAATTGTAAATTTGGGTGTCTATTATCTAATGGAGTTAGAATCACTCTATTCTGCACCGTATCGAATGAGTCAGATCTCTTTGCAAATAGTAATTCCAAGTAGAGTGGAGAAGATTTTGATCCCTATAAAGGGGGACTTACCTAGGTATTTACAGCTGCAGAGAGGCAATAATGGAGAGTCTCAATTAGGCGAGTCTCCTAATCCCGGTAGGAGTCCGAGTATGGTATGAGTTGTACTCGAAAAGTGTGTGGATGGTAGTTATTCCAGTTGTAGGAACCTTCTATGTCTAGCTTGATGAGGGAAATCTCCTTCCTCTTAGGGGAGGTTAGGAGTCCTTCTAGGTGAGCTTTCCTGATTATGATAGATCCGCTCCTTGCTTGGAGGTTACATATTTAATTAGGGGTGAGTTTCCTTATAGCGAACAATTTTCCTTTATCCAAGGATTCTCCGAGGGATAGTGGTTCAGCCACTCAGTTGCCGAGCTACTTCTTCCGAGCACCCGATGGCCAATCGGTCTCCTACGTGCCAACCTATAAATGTAGTCATAGCTCAATAGCTTGATTGCTGACCATGGTAGCTCGGATGTGGCTCAGTTATTTGGATACTGACCTACAGATGTGGGCATACCTCTGTCGCTCTGTGACTGGCCTAAGCAATGGGCATAGCATGGGGATATAGCTCGATTGGTCGGCTGATGATCCACAAGCGTGGGTACAACTTAGTAGTTAGATAGTTGAATCCTTCCTAATCAGCTTCTTTGGTTCCGAGACTGGCTTGCCTCGGACTTGCTCAGACCAACCAGGTCCACATGTCGTGCTAGTATTGATGAGTACTATTTGGCCATAACAACATTCATCTCAAGAACACCCTTCATTTTATTTTGAAGGGGAATTTACTATCACTCCCCTACACTTGGCCTATATTTACTAAAACTTCCCTGCCTTCTACTTTTTTTGTTTTTTTATTCTGATACTCTCCTGTTTTTGGACTGTTACATCTTTCTCCCTTGCTATTTTTTAAATACCCAGATTACCCTCATTTTCACTTGTAACCTATTAAAATTTTTTCAAATTGATTGGGAATGAAAATCAATACTTTACATGGGTCCCATTCCTCCATTAGAGAGTGGTGAGTTCTCATAAATTTAAATCTCTTTTCATTGTGGAAGGATTAAGTGATCCATATCGGTATTGATTGAGAATAATACAAATCCAATACTTTTATCAAATTTTTAATTTTTTTTATCCCTAAAACCATGTGTTGCAACCCGAATGGGGAATGTAACATTGAGATCGATACCAATCCAAATTAGTATCGGATAAGACCATACCAAGCCAATCCGATCAAAATAATAGATTACTAAACTTGTGATGATGGATAAGATAAAAGAAAATTTTAATAAATAAACAATAAAGTTGATGATAGATGAGACAAAATTAAAAAAGAAAAAAAAACTAATAAATAAACAATATCTTTAAGTGGTTCAATACTAGTGCATTTAAAGAAGAAGAAGGCACCGTTTGATAACGTTCCGTTTCTGCCATTTTTGTGTTTTCTTGTTCTCAGAAATGGAGAAACAGTCTAACAAGTGTTTGATAAAGTTGTTCCGTTTCATCCATTTATAGAAACATAAATCAAAATTTATGCCTATTTACAATTCTAGAAACGACTTTGATGAAACAAGTCTGACTTGTTTCGTCGTTTCTAGAAACGAATTTGAGAAAAAAAAATGTTATTGTGCCCCAATAAATCTCTCTCAACTATTTAAACATAAAAAGAGGCAATCGAATACTCTCTCCCTTTTGGGCATCCGATGATACTATTGGGGTTTTTAGTGGTATTATGTCTACAAAAAACGTTTCGAGAAACAGGTTTATCAAACACGAAAAAATCCATTTTTGTTTTCGAAAACATGAAAAGCTGTTTCTAAACATAAAAATAGCAGAAACATTATCAAACGGTGCTGATATGGGAGTCAAGGAGGGGTTTGAATTTCAACCAACAAAGCAACATTTGAACAAAGTAATAATGAAAGGACAAGCGACTTGACTGTTTTCTTGGATTATGTTGTGTTTGGTGACGTTTTGTGTCAAAAACGAAAATTTTAGTTTCTATTTCAAAATGCCGTTTTTAAACAAAAAAAAAAAAAAGGTGTTTGGTGAATCTGTTTTTGGAACGGTTTCAAAACATAGGTCTTCTCTCCTCCCTGTGAGCGAAATTGTGAAAAATAAAGAGTTAGGGTGGAAGAAAAGTTTATTGGGAACAATTCCCTAAAATCCCCCAAATAGTTCCCTTTTTTTTTTAATTTGGAATGAAGCTGGTAAGACAGAACAACTATTTGACCTTCCGTCAATTCCATTTTTTGCTGTTTTTTTTTTTTTTTTTTTTTTTTTGTTATAAAGAAAAAGAAAATTCGTCTATGATGCACCAAATGGTTTATTTTGTTTTTTCATTTTTTTTCATTCCAATAAAATGAAAAAAAACTCTAGAAATGTTCCAATAGAATGTTACCAAACGCAGCAGTATAAGCATGTTTTAAACTAGTCCATTTGAAGAAAAATTATAGGTATTAGGTGACAAGGAGGGATAATTTGGGTATTTAAAAAGAGTATGGAAGAAAAAAATGTAAAAGTTCAAGAACAGGGGAGTTGAGTACTAGAAAAGAATAAAAGATAAGGGAGTTTTAGCAAATATAGGCCAAGTGTAGGTAGGGATGTAAATGGATATTCGAAATCTGAGTTCACATTCGTATTCGTTTAGGGGTATCCGTATTCGGATTAAAATCTAAATTACCAGAAAATAATTATCTAATTCGATTTAATAATTAATTAATGATTTTGAGGGTTCTAGAAGTTTAAACAGGTTCTAGAATGAGGAAAAAAAATTGAAACAACTTAGAAAGATGGATTAAGAGCAAATTTGATTCATTAGGGGGAGAAAGGTTTGGATTACACAAGTTAGAGAGTAAACGGATAATTGAAAATCCGAATTCGATCTACATCCGTATTCATTTAGGTGTATCCATTGTTGGGGATTCTTTACCATATTAAACATATGAATAACCCTATAGTATTTAGAATACAAGAATCATCAACCAATCATAAAAGATTAATCATAGGTGTAGTCCCTAAACTAAGAACAATAAAGTATCCCATCTTAAAATACATAACCATATAGATTTACCATATCTATAATAATCAATGGAACAACCATGACATGAACCATAAATGGGAATAAAGAAGTACCTGTGTCCCATGAACATAGATCATGAACCTCTGTCCCATGTGGTTAAACATTACTCCCATGAAGATGACAATGACGAACTACGCAAGTGGAGTCCTACTGAGATCTTCTGCAGCCTCTTACTTTAGGGTTTTCTTTCTTTCTGTGCACTTGCTCTTGTGAGAAAGCCGTGCTCCTAAAACCAATAAGGCATTAAGTAAAGTAATGGCTGCAGGGACCGTCAGTATTCTATTTATAATAGAATCCCTAAAATCCTATTCCACTCTCACAATGGAAAGAGCTAGGAGTTTCCTAATCAGAGTGGGTCTAAAATTGCTTGGGCCCAATGGATCAATCGGTATCAGTTAAGCCCACATAAAAATCCTAACAATCTCCCACTTGGGCTACACTAATACTGATGTCTTTCCATTGACTCCTGGCCAAATAATCCCAAGACCGAACACCACTCAAACAAACTTTGTTGAACAATAGTAGAAAATACACCTCAATATACGACATATAACTATCTAATGTTACAGACAATAGAAAATTATCAATCCAAATCGCCTGGAAACATATATATATATATATATATATATATAAGGAGTTGATATCATATCTGTGATCACATGAAATATACATCTCCTTATAGGTCCTTTCTTGATCTAAAGATCAGCCTACCTTG
>NC_056560.1:27965439-27981955 GCF_013358625.1 Macadamia integrifolia | reverse complement strand
TAGTTCCCTTTTTTTATTTTTATTTGGAATGAAGCTGGTAAGACAGAACAACTATTTGTCCTTCCGTCAATTCCATTTTTTGCTTTTTTTTTTTTTTTTTTTTTTTTTTTTTTTAAAGAAAAAGGAAACTCGTCTATGATGCACCAAACGGTTTATTCTGTTTTTTCATTTTTTTTTTTCGTTCCAATAAAATGAAAAAACTCTAGAAATGTTCCAATAGAATGTTACCAAACGCAGCAGTATAAGCATGTTTTAAACTAGTCCATTTGAAGAAAAATTATAGGTATTAGGTGACAATGAGGGATAATTTGGGTATTTTAAAAGAGTATGGAAGAAAAAAATGTAAAAGTTCAAGAACAGGGGAGCTGAGTACCAAAAAATAATAAAAGATAAGGGAGTTTTAGCAAATATAGGCCAAGTGTAGGTAGGGATGTAAATGGATATTCGAAATCTGAATTCACATTCGTATTCATTTAGGTGTATCCTTATCCGGATTAAAATCCAAATTACCAGAAAATAATTATCTAATTCGATTTAATAATTAATTAGTGATTTTGAGGGTTCTAGAAGTTTAAACAGGTTCTAGAATGAGGAAAAAAGTTGAAACAACTTAGAAAGATGGATTAAGGGCAAATTTGATTCATTGGGGGGAGAAATGTTTGGATTACACAAGTCAGAGAGTAAACGGATAATTGAAAATCCGAATTCGATCTGCATCGGTATTCGTTTAGGTGTATCCGTATCCGATTAGAAAATATCCAGATCCAAACACATCCAATCTGAATTCGATCTGTACCTGAGTATGCCATTTTTAGCATACTAATTAATTATCTTATCTTGTAGATCATCATGATAAATGATCGAACCTGATTTACATGATAAATCAGTTACATGATAAATGGCAAGAAGGTGGCAACTGTTCACCTTGGAAATCCCAACCTCTCTCATCCCTGACTGGCAAAACCAGGGATATACCCATCTCCACTTAGGTGCAATTAAGTTTGCCCTTACTTTCCATGGCAGGAAAGGCCTTCCCGTGGTCTCCCGTATTGCTCTACTTGACAGTCGTTTTCTCCGGTATGAACACGCTGTCTGTTCTACTCTCCAGACCACTTTGAACGCAGGAACCGTCTTCCTTACCCTATACCCTAACTTTAATGTTCCCCTAGCAGATCCTCTTCTCCCTACCGCGTTAAAATTCCAGATCCAAATCTCTGGTTCTCCCCTTGCTCCTACAGCCTTAGCAGGTACTCTCCACTATCAAATGGCTTATCGGTTACAAAACCATGCCTTTGATTTGTCCACAGGACATTCTGAGGATGCCTTATTCCTCTCAGTGGATTCTGACCATGTTCCTAGCCTCACCCATGTCCCACGACAAATTTCTCGAGATGAACTCCTTCGTCTCCTTCCCTCTTCCTGGGTTACGGCTTATGAACAGCAGATGGCCTCCCAGCAGCCTGCTCCGGTGGAACCCCTCCAGTCTACAGATCCCCAGTATATCCGTCACCCTTCGGGTGAGATTGAAATCAGGTTTCCTCCTCCACAACCATTACCATCCCCTTTTCCGACTCAGTTTCAGGGTATGATCCAACAAGATAAGAATCCAATCAAATCTTTTGATGCTCAAGGCAACCCTGTTTACTATTTCTCCGATCCAGTCTCCGGTCATAAATACTTTGACCTCTGTGACTGTGATGATTGTCTCCAAGACTCTGATGATGATGACCTCTATCGCCCTAAAAGAAAGTCCTCCCAGACTATTCTCAGGGAACGATATGAGTCAGGAGATACTACAGTTGGCCCCTTAAGTACAGAAGCCCGGTATCCTTTTATGGTCAAATATGGAAACCCTCTTTCGGAACCACCTTATGTTCCACCTCCGGTCTGTAAACCTCCTTCACCACCCAAACCACCGTCTCCTATGGTCCCCCCTTGTTGCATGTATGCTCCAGGATCCTCTTCTTCTTCTCCTGTGAAGAATTTTCCTGGTCCTACAGATTATGGTCCTGATTCTCATGGTATCCGTCATGTTTGGAAAGTTAAACCACCAATTCTCCCTTCTGGACAACCAAAAGAGATCTCCCCAGCTGAAGCAGCTCTTAATTGGCAAAATGAAAATGCCATAGTCCAAAACCAGTACTTGGAACGTATTCTTGCTACTACCCAGCACACTCATAGTACTGTTGGCCGGCATACTCAGTTGATTCAATCCCTGAAAACTGAGATGGATCAAGTCCATATGGAACTCGCTGGTATTGCCTCCTCGACTGCTGATACAGCTCAGGCCTTTGCTCTTATAGGTCAAAAAGAGAAACATCTGAGGTTTCTTGAAGCACAGCTTCACAGCCTTCAACAGGCTCCCCCTCAGGCAGCAACATCCAGTCGACAGCAGCCTCTTCCATTGACAGTTCCCACTGTGACTCCTCAGGATCCTTTTGCCATGTACACTATCCCGGCTCCCCCGGTCACTTCTCAGAGATCCTTCCCCCTTGAGGAATTAAAAGCCTTACAACGTCAACAACGAAATCTGAACCCCAGGCAACAGCAACAGAAACAGAAAAACCCAACCTTGGAAAAACCTTTTCCCCCACAATTCCAACCCTATCCTATGGCTGTTTCTTATCCTGCACCCACACCACCTATCCCGAGCTATCCATCACCTTTACCTTCACCCTCACCATCTCCACCTCGAACTAAACCCAAATATCCTCCTATAGGTGCCATAACCCCTTCTGGTGATGATGTCCTCACAGACCTACTCACCACTTTAGCCCTCCAAGATCCAACACCTGTCCCTTCTTTCATGAACACAGGCCAAGATCCACCTGCTCCATATCCTGCACCTCCTACTGTTGATGAGATGGATGGTGATCAGGATGACCCTATGGTCCATAATCCTGAACCCGTACCACAGCCCCCTCCAACATATGCTCCATTTTCAAACCAAGATCCTAAACAGTTCTTTACCTTGGATGATGTCCCTGTCTCTAAGTGGGCATCTAAGTTTGCTGATTTTCATGCCTGGATTAATGCTGAACTTTTACAGGAAGGTGCTACATCAGTCAGTGTTTTGACCAAGTTTGTTGCACGACTTCAAGGAAAACTCAGGGAATGGTATTTAGCCCTTGGTGGTTACAGGCAATTACAATTAGTCCAACTCCCTGAAGGCCAGTTCATTACAGTCTTATATCAAGAATTCCTTGGTCCTGTCTCGAATGATATCACAAAGGCTCGTGAAGAGTTTTTACAGCTCAAGTGTTGTTCCCTGGCTCGTCCAGATCTTGACAAACACTATATTCGCATGACAGACCGATTCCATAAGATTGGTGGCCTTGATGATGAGAACCTCAAGCAGATCTTCCTCAACTCACTTCCAGATCCCCTAGGTGCTGATACTCTGCAGTTCCTTCGGAACCAGAACATTGCTCTCGCCTCTTGCAGCATCGGCTCCTTATACAGCTTTGCTCTCACAGCTCTTGACAAACTTTGCAATGTCAAGAAAATCTGGAAAGAATTACAGTCCAAGTCTGATAAAGTGTCCACTGCCTGTGACACTTCCTGGATGAAGATCAAGTGTAAAGGTTCCGATCACTCCTGTGATTGTCCAACAAAAAAGCAGTTCCATCACAAGAAGTTCTTTCCTTCTTCCCGAAAGCATAAGAACCGATTTCCGTTTAAACCCTCCCGGTATAAACGGTTTAAACCACAATGGAAATTCCTTCGGAAAAAACAGTTTCGAGGAAAGACCAAGAATACTTCTTGCTTCATTTGTGGCAAAGATGGCCACTTTGCAAAAAATTGTCCTAATAGAAGTAAGAAAGACAAGGTGCTTCATATGCTTGCCTCTCTCCATCATGATGATCTACAAGATGCTGATCTTGAATCTCTGTATTCCTTAGATGCAGAGCCTACGGATCTCTCCCTCTTTGCTATTGACTACCCAGATGAGGTTGATCCCCAACACCTCACAGACTCAGACCCAGAGTCTTCCTTCTCCGAGTCCGAGGATTCAGATCCCCTCTACCAGGTTATCCCTTTCCTTTCCCAGAAAAAAGAACCAACACCTCTTCCCTGTCAGTCTATTACCTTACCCCATGCAGCAGTAACCTTAATTCCAGAACCATATGCTAAACCTGTACATCTAATAGCCTTTTTAGATACAGGTGCTGCAACAACCATTTTGTCCCCAAAGGTCCTTCCCAACCATTTCTGGAAACCTTCTATATCACCCTAGTTACTAAAACACCCATTAAAGTCCAACTCCTTCCAACCCTTTCTTTCTCCCATGTTATGTTAGGATCCCAGTGTCCTGGAAAAGACCTCATCATAGGTTTTGATGTCCTGAGTCATCTTCCCCTCAAATGGACTCCCCAAGGTCTTGTGTATAAACAACAACTTCTCCCCTGGTCCCCCTTTTCTAACATATTTCTTGCAGGAACAGGTCCCACTTTGTTTGATGATTTTAAAGGAAAACTTCTGCAGACCTCTTGTGCAGACTCTCATCCAGAATTCCTGACAAAGTGCAACCATCCCCTCTGGCAGAATTCAAAGTTCTTCATCTCCTTACCCTTTAAGAAGAATGAAGATGTCAATCCAACAAAAGCCAGTCACCCTGGAATGCCCCCTGAACATTTGACACTTGCAGTCCAGGAGCTTAGTCAATTACAAGCTCAAGGTTTACTTGAACCTACTGTGTCTCCCTGGGCATGCCAGGCCTTTTATGTGAACAAAAGAACAGAACAGATCCGTGGAAAAATGAGAATGGTTATTAATTATCGGCCTCTGAACTTTTTCCTGGCTGATGATAAATTTCCATTACCAACCCGTCCTGCTCTGTTACTTCAGTTAGCCTCAGCAACTGTCTTCTCCAAGTTTGACCTAAAAGCAGGTTTTTGGCAACTTGGTATTATTCCTGAAGATCGACCAAAGACAGCCTTTTGCGTCCCTGGTCAACATTTACAGTGGACAGTTATGCCATTTGGTTTGAAGACGGCCCCATCAATATTCCAGCGTGCCATGATGCAAATCTTTGCTCCTATACAAGCTCAGGCCCTGATTTATATTGATGATATTCTTCTGTTTTCATCTACACAGGATGATCATCTAAGCCTTCTTCAACAATTCCATCAGATTGTTCAAGACTATGGAATCATGCTCTCTCCAAAGAAAATGCAGATTGGTGTCTCCACTATTGACTTTCTTGGAGTCACGATTACCAAAGGAACATATGAGCTTCAACCGCATATTGCTACCTCTCTACAGCAATTTCCTGATGGACCATTGACAAAACATCAGGTTCAACAGTTCCTTGGTATAGTCAATTACATGACTGAGTTTTTTCCTCAACAGATCCGACACACATCTGTTCTTCATCAACTATTGAGAAAGAATGCTCCTCCCTGGTCAGCTGAACATTCTGCAGCTATTCACGCTTTGAAGCAGCTAACTACAAGACTCCCCTGTTTACAGATTCCTTCTGATGGGCGTAGGATTCTCCAAACAGATGCTAGTGATACTCACTGGGGTGCAGTTCTTCTTGAAGAACATCCCGATTCTACAAGAACAGTCTGCGGGTACAAGAGTGGCTCATTCAAAACCTCTGAAGCCCATTATCATTCCACATTCAAGGAAATTCTTGCAGTCCGTCGTGGCATTGAAAAATTCCAGTTTCACCTTATTGGACACAGGTTCCTCATTGAACTGGACATGTCTAGTTTCCCTCGAATGCTTGAATTCCGACAGAAACAACTTCCGAATGATCAACTCCTCCGGTGGGCTCAATGGTTCTCAAAGTGGTCCTTTGATATCAAACACATCAAAGGAAAAGAAAATGTCTTGGCAGACTTCCTATCCCGACCATCCTCTACCTTTTCGGTCATCCCACTCCTATACCCTTTAACCCCGGGAGCTTCATCTTCCTCCTCCTCAGCCACACCACAACCTTCACCCGGCCATAACCTTTGTTGTAATATCCCTCCTCATCTTCCCCCTGAAATCCTTCACACCTTAACCTACAAAGCCATTCTTACCTATAGCAAGCTCACAGCACTCCAGCTTCTCCGAATAGCCCTTCGACAAGAAGGTCTCTTTCTTGCTGGCACTTCCTGCCACCCAGACTTCCCCTATCTTACAATTTTCACCTTCAATACCTTCCATGACCTACAGGAATTACCCCTGTTATATAAATGCATCCTCTGGCATTTATGTACAGCCTACTCCATCGCCATCAGCTTTCCTCTTCAAGCTATTCACGGCATGTGTTCCCAATGGTGTGATCCTATACACCCTCACCAGCCAAATCGGCCTATCCTCCAGTTTCTACAGCTATTTGCTCCCATGGAAACTTGGTTGGATCTCTTCACCTCTCTTCTCCCACCAGAAGATTCCCCTGATATACCCATGCACCACACCATTATCCTTTTTCATAGACCTCCAGCAGTGCTCCAGATCACTGACCCTCCACATACCCTAAACCCCTGCCATTTCATTACCTACACAACAGACTACCATGTGTATGGAACAAAGCCCTATACTCTCTTCATCAATCGCCGGCAGCATAGATCAGAGTGGCGACAGTTTCTTCATACCATGTGCCAAGTCAATAATACTCAGCCCCATCAAGTTCCAGCCCCACTTCTCCAGACTGTTGATTCTGCTTGGGAACTTCATCAGAACGGTCGTCTTCCTTGTCCTCGTCTGATCCCTCTTATGGACGCATATGACGACTGGATCATCGATACGGCTGCCTTCTACGCCTATAGCAGTTCTTCCGATCCTGATACTGATTAAGTATTGAGTATGTATGGATTGAACATTTGTATGTAGCGAGTACGTAGTTGTGAGTATGTATTGTAGTACGTAGTTGTGAGTATGTATTGTAGTATGTAGTTGTGAGTATGTAGTTGTGTATGTATGAAGTATTGTGTATGTATGCCGACACTCCCGACATACGGTCCCACAAGCATGTGAAGTCCATGTGAAGGACACATGGCTTGGGTCCCACATGTCCTCCTCCCATTGTAATCCTTAGGCTATTTAAGGCCTCTTAACTAATGGATTTGGGCAGAGCCCGTTTGACGAATACCAGTGAGAAAAGAATGGTATCAGAGCCTTCCCTCTCCCCTTTCTCCGGCTAAGGTCCGTCTCCGGCGGCTGACCCTGTTTGGTTCGAACCTCTCTTAGTCCAACTGATGTTCTAGGCCACGCCCTATTGCAGGTTACTCCGTAGTTCTAGTTCTCTGGTGACAGAGAAAGAACCTTTGAGCGATGGGTTCTCAGGCCAAGGAGTGGCTGTATTATACCCTGTAACGGCTCAGGTTGATCTGTCTCTGAGACCTTAAACTCCGGGGGTCCTGATCGGCCTCGACTAGGCATCTGTTGATCTAATTGAGTTTCACCAACGGGATATGCTGCTCGGATTTGGATTACTGCCTTCCTAACGGTATGTCTCTTTCCCGACGTTCTACTTCTTCTCGTAGTTCTTCCTCGTCTTCTTCTACCTCCCCTTCTTCTTCCCGGTCCTCATCTTTTTCATCCATCGAGTCCCTCTATGAATTTGATTATCTCCCTGAAGATCAACTTATACCATCAACCCCTTCTCCTCTACTAAACCCTTATACTGTCTTCCCAAAGAAGACTTCTTCTTCTGCTACCTGGAAAACCCTCTTAGCCCCTAGGAAGAAAACCCCTCCGGTTAAGGAACTTGTTCAGGCTTCCCGATGTGAGTTCCATCACATCCCTGCCACTGATAAAGAACAACTGTTCACCTTGGAAATCCCAACCTCTCTCATCCCTGACTGGCAAAACCAGGGATATACCCATCTCCACTTAGGTGCAATTAAGTTTGCCCTTACTTTCCATGGCAGGAAAGGCCTTCCCGTGGTCTCCCGTATTGCTCTACTTGACAGTCGTTTTCTCCGGTATGAACACGCTGTCTGTTCTACTCTCCAGACCACTTTGAACGCAGGAACCGTCTTCCTTACCCTATACCCTAACTTTAATGTTCCCCTAGCAGATCCTCTTCTCCCTACCGCGTTAAAATTCCAGATCCAAATCTCTGGTTCTCCCCTTGCTCCTACAGCCTTAGCAGGTACTCTCCACTATCAAATGGCTTATCGGTTACAAAACCATGCCTTTGATTTGTCCACAGGACATTCTGAGGATGCCTTATTCCTCTCAGTGGATTCTGACCATGTTCCTAGCCTCACCCATGTCCCACGACAAATTTCTCGAGATGAACTCCTTCGTCTCCTTCCCTCTTCCTGGGTTACGGCTTATGAACAGCAGATGGCCTCCCAGCAGCCTGCTCCGGTGGAACCCCTCCAGTCTACAGATCCCCAGTATATCCGTCACCCTTCGGGTGAGATTGAAATCAGGTTTCCTCCTCCACAACCATTACCATCCCCTTTTCCGACTCAGTTTCAGGGTATGATCCAACAAGATAAGAATCCAATCAAATCTTTTGATGCTCAAGGCAACCCTGTTTACTATTTCTCCGATCCAGTCTCCGGTCATAAATACTTTGACCTCTGTGACTGTGATGATTGTCTCCAAGACTCTGATGATGATGACCTCTATCGCCCTAAAAGAAAGTCCTCCCAGACTATTCTCAGGGAACGATATGAGTCAGGAGATACTACAGTTGGCCCCTTAAGTACAGAAGCCCGGTATCCTTTTATGGTCAAATATGGAAACCCTCTTTCGGAACCACCTTATGTTCCACCTCCGGTCTGTAAACCTCCTTCACCACCCAAACCACCGTCTCCTATGGTCCCCCCTTGTTGCATGTATGCTCCAGGATCCTCTTCTTCTTCTCCTGTGAAGAATTTTCCTGGTCCTACAGATTATGGTCCTGATTCTCATGGTATCCGTCATGTTTGGAAAGTTAAACCACCAATTCTCCCTTCTGGACAACCAAAAGAGATCTCCCCAGCTGAAGCAGCTCTTAATTGGCAAAATGAAAATGCCATAGTCCAAAACCAGTACTTGGAACGTATTCTTGCTACTACCCAGCACACTCATAGTACTGTTGGCCGGCATACTCAGTTGATTCAATCCCTGAAAACTGAGATGGCTCAAGTCCATATGGAACTCGCTGGTATTGCCTCCTCGACTGCTGATACAGCTCAGGCCTTTGCTCTTATAGGTCAAAAAGAGAAACATCTGAGGTTTCTTGAAGCACAGCTTCACAGCCTTCAACAGGCTCCCCCTCAGGCAGCAACATCCAGTCGACAGCAGCCTCTTCCATTGACAGTTCCCACTGTGACTCCTCAGGATCCTTTTGCCATGTACACTATCCCGGCTCCCCCGGTCACTTCTCAGAGATCCTTCCCCCTTGAGGAATTAAAAGCCTTACAACGTCAACAACGAAATCTGAACCCCAGGCAACAGCAACAGAAACAGAAAAACCCAACCTTAGAAAAACCTTTTCCCCCACAATTCCAACCCTATCCTATGGCTGTTTCTTATCCTGCACCCACACCACCTATCCCGAGCTATCCATCACCTTTACCTTCACCCTCACCATCTCCACCTCGAACTAAACCCAAATATCCTCCTATAGGTGCCATAACCCCTTCTGGTGATGATGTCCTCACAGACCTACTCACCACTTTAGCCCTCCAAGATCCAACACCTGTCCCTTCTTTCATGAACACAGGCCAAGATCCACCTGCTCCATATCCTGCACCTCCTACTGTTGATGAGATGGATGGTGATCAGGATGACCCTATGGTCCATAATCCTGAACCCGTACCACAGCCCCCTCCAACATATGCTCCATTTTCAAACCAAGATCCTAAACAGTTCTTTACCTTGGATGATGTCCCTGTCTCTAAGTGGGCATCTAAGTTTGCTGATTTTCATGCCTGGATTAATGCTGAACTTTTACAGGAAGGTGCTACATCAGTCAGTGTTCTGACCAAGTTTGTTGCACGACTTCAAGGAAAACTCAGGGAATGGTATTTAGCCCTTGGTGGTTACAGGCAATTACAATTAGTCCAACTCCCTAAAGGCCAGTTCATTACAGTCTTATATCAAGAATTCCTTGGTCCTGTCTCGAATGATATCACAAAGGCTCGTGAAGAGTTTTTACAGCTCAAGTGTTGTTCCCTGGCTCGTCCAGATCTTGACAAACACTATATTCGCTCCTTCCCTCTCCCTATATATATATATATCCCTAAGTGCAGGGGAGTGATAGCAAATTCCCCTAATTTGAATTTCAGTTAAATGCAATCCATATTTCTAACAATGGGATGTTGAGCCCTTCTTGGATTGATTCCTGCTTCTCAGTTTTTTATCGGTACAATGTGAATGTCTCTAAAACTTGTATAATCTTCAAGGAGTTTTCGATTAACCAAATCCTCCACATAATTTTTACTAATCTGTTTATGACATAAAAAATCCCATGTATCAACTTGGGTATCTGAATGGATGGGAGACGGGAAGGTGTGCTGAGAGAGAGGGAAGGGGAGAGGGAGTGGAGAGAGAGAGTCAGTCCGGCAACTTGCAGAGTTACCTCCATTGGTGCCGGAGCAAGAACAAGGGAGAAGCACGATGCACAACAGTGTCTACAATTCCTTTCCAACCCTCTAACCCATGGACTTTTTCATTCTTTAATGCATTAAAAACCCCTTTTTTTGGTGAAATTACATCACTTGTCCCTATGTCATGCTTAAAAAGCAGCTATCCAATTAGGGCATGTTTGTCTGACCAAGTCTCCGTTCTCATCCTTCTGTGTTATTTTTTTAAAAAAAGAGCAATCCCTTATTCCCTCGACTTACTTCCATGAACAATAGTTGGAAAACCCAAATGGGGTTTTTTATTCTTCTCCTCATCTTGCTTTGTTTCTCGATTCCATCTGAAACTAAATTTGATTCTCTCGAAGCCAGTGAAAACATTGTAGGAAGGAAAGCTAATTCTACAACTTTCATAGATTTGAAAGATGGCCCAGAATCTGTAGTCTTTGCGGTTCAGCTCTCAGATCTTCATTTCAGTGTTTTCCATCCTGAAAGAGCACTTGATTTTCAGAGGCTCGTGGGCCCTGCTCTTGCCATGATAAACCCATCTCTTGTTCTGGTAACTGGTGATCTAACAGGTATATGTTCCTTCTCTACTATATCTCTGTTCCTCTGCTTCTTCTTCTTCTTCTTCTTTTTTTTAGTCCTCATTTAGTTATTTCAGTGTTACAGGAATTATGGGTTCACTCTATCTTAGTATCTTATCCTATCAAAGAAATTAATGGAGGGTGGTTCATGGTTCAGCTCTTTGACCTCATTCTTTAGAAATAAGATCCTTCCTGTGAATTTTTACCCAAAAAAAAGAAAAATCCTTCCTGTGAATTCTGTAACTGACCTATCTTTGGAAATTGGGAAAGAAGATGTCGGTCTCCTTAAATGTATGCAGGGGGTAAGGTTTTGTACATTTGCCCCTCCCAGACGCTGCAGTAGCGGGAGCCTCGTGCACTGGGTTGCCCTTTGTTAGGATTGATGGTCCAGGTTGGGCATGATCCTGTTTATACAAAAACCAGTGCATAAATATCCAAGAGTAGCTCTGCACAAACCATAAATAATAGTTACTTAGATTAGAAAATTCTGAGTGCCACCTTTAGTACCTTAATCTATGGTAGACACTATGTACCCTTCTTGGGCATGATTTTTAAATATAATTAATAAATCCGTACTGAAATCCAAGGATGAAAAGCTATCATCCACCCTCCTCCCAACTCACCTCTTCTCTTCTTCTTTCAGAATAATTAGGTGAGAAACTTTCACAGTAGTTATTTTTCTAAAGGTGGACATAAATACACTGGCATATGCATGTGTGGATGCTTCCTTTGTGTCCACATTCATACAAAAATATTTGTACATGATTGCTTAAGTCTGTATCCTTGAATAGATGAAGGTATGGAGTTCTGAACACCCTTTCCATCTTTGAGCCTTTTAATTCTGTTTTTCATTGACCTTCTTGCTTCCCTCTTTTTATATGTCTGACCAGATAGCAAAAGTAAAGATCTGTTAACAACGAAACAATATGAAGAGGAGTGGATTGAATACCAGAAGGTTATGGAAAACGTTGTTGAAAGGAGTGGACTTGACAAGAATATCTTTTATGATCTTAGAGGAAATCATGATAAGTATGGTGTACCAGTTGTTGGTGGCTCATTTGATTTCTTTCCAAATTATAGTATCAACGGACAACTAGGAAGAAGTGGGAATGTTCACAGCATCACTATACAGGTGAATGGTTTTCTTTAAGATACTTTAAATAGGATGCTTCTTTAATGGTGCCATTGTATGTAGTGCACACTTTTACTTAGTGATCTTGGCAAAGTAATTGTCTATCTTATTTCACTTTTTGTGGACTCCTAGAAGCTGCTGTTGAAGCTTTGAACCCTAAAAGGAAGGTGGAAAATTTATTGTGTGGAGATGTTGTATAATGCTATTTCTCTACTTTCCTTGTCAAAGCTTTCTTGTGCACTCAACTTGTCATTTTCTATTGAGCTTTGGAAACTAAGCTGAGTACTGAATTTTCCAATCCCAATT
Organism: Macadamia integrifolia; assembly: GCF_013358625.1. Lineage (NCBI taxonomy): Eukaryota > Viridiplantae > Streptophyta > Magnoliopsida > Proteales > Proteaceae > Macadamia > Macadamia integrifolia. The sequence goes on along the minus strand of NC_056560.1, from coordinate 27,969,410 downwards.
TAGTTTGAAACTATTCATTTCAGACCTTCTCATTCCATGAGATTTATGTTTTCCGGACCTTGGGTCTTACATTTTCTTCTTCTATATCTCCCTTGGGTAATTTTTTAATTATATCCTATTGGTTATTTTAGGTAATGCTATAATTGGGTACTCATAGAATCCCACATAAAAAAATGAAAAATACTTGAAAAGCTTGATCAACTGTTCCCCATTTTTTGAGTTAAAGCATTAACGAATTGAAATTGAATTTGAGTGTCTTAAATGTTTTATTTCTTTAGTGTTTGTATACTAGTAGAACTACTTTAACTCATCTTGACAGGGGTTTGCTGCAACATCTAGAGTGGTGGACGAAAGCATCTGTTTGTCGGGTTTGATAGTACAATGTCTGCTGGTTTACGTGGCCCAACCAATCTTTTTGGGCATCCGACAGACGAACTACTAGTTGACATAGATATGGAGCTCTCGCAGTGGGATTCTCAATCAACAAAAGGGTTAACAAAGATCTCTTTCGGGCACTTTCCACTTTCACTCTCAGGATCTACAGAATCTGGGAAGAGTCTGAAAGATGTTTTTCTCAAACATTCCTTGTCAGCATATGTATGTGGACATCTTCATACAAAGTTTGGTGAGAATTTGAAGCGGCATCATCATTCAGATAACCGTTTCTTGTCATTAGAGAAATATTTCCAGCTAAATATCCACCAAACACTTCAACGGAGTACACCTTTTCAAAAAGATTGTTCTGATGGAGCCCCAAGGATCAACGAATTCTGGGAGTGGGAGATGGGTGACTGGAGGAAGAGCAGGGTGATGCGAGTATTGGCCATTGACGCTGGTCATGTTTCATTTGTTGATATTGATTTTAAGATGGGAGCTAAGAAAACTATAATACTGCCTACATTTCCACTAGATTCATGTTTCATGTTAACAGCTTCATTTCTCCATGAGTATAGATGTTCAACTGACCAATCATCTTTTGAGACTGTCCGAGCTTTGGTATTCTCGTCTCTGCCAATTTTGTCAGTAGTGGCAAGAGTCTTTGACTCTAGGCTAGGAAATTTTGATACGGTCATGGAGGCAACTATGAGAAAGCATGAGAACTCTAGCAGAGGAGATCTCTACACTACCCCATGGAACTGGAGAGCCTTTGACGATCCATCTCCTGATCGATTCTGGCTGCAAATAGAAGCAACTGATATAATGGGAAGATCAACATTAAGCAAGTTAAGGCCATTCTCCATTAATGGTCTGACTGCAAAACTTAGTTGGAATTGGATGGAGTTTCTCGTTATGGGTTGTCAATGGGATGTTCTATATTTCCCAATTCTGTGGTTTATTCTTTTGTTTATCCTTTCCATGCTTCTTATTCCCAAAGCACTTCTCATATGCTCAAAGATGCAGTACACATATATGCATTTCATTGATCAAAAAGGCTTCATACGTGGTATATTGTGGGTTCTAACAGAGTTCTGTAGGATCTCGTTTCTATGGTATGGTATGTTGGTGTACTTGTTCTACCTGATATTCTTCCCTTGGTGTTTTGGGAAAGTTTTCACCACAGGTGGAGATGGGGGTTACATGACCTACAAGGGTTGGATTGTGAATATTCCTGGTGAAAGGAGTAGACAAGCTTATATTGGACATCCGGATATAATGGTAGTTATTTTACCTCATCTCTTTTTTGTAGTCATGCCAGCTGTTTTGGTTATGGGAGCTTTTGCTGCCGAAAGAGCAGTTTATCGGCTTTACTTCCTGTCACTATCAGGGAAAAAAGATGATGATTGTACCGAAGAAAGTAGGGGATCACTGTATGGCTATCAAGGCAATAACGGATCAAAGTTTTTCTTTGGTGGGCGTCTGGTGAGAAAATTTCTCATGGTGATTTGCTTGGTCATCTGTTGGACACATTGGAAGGTTAGCTTCACTCCCAGTAATTGTTTCTATATTTTTTTTTAAGTTTTAGTTTTCTTTTCTTCGTCTCCATTTCCAGTCTTACCCAGAGAGCATTCGTTTTTTTTCTTTTGTTTGGTGGAATTACCAAGAGAGCATTCTATGCTTATTTAAAGGGCTATAGGCTCTATTTGTAATGGATCTCATATAGGAGATCTCAAACTAAATTGGACAGACGAGATGGCCATAAACTATTTCATGGAGGTGGCCTAAAGACTCTAAACAGCTCAAGGGCCTATTTCATATTACAACTCTATAGGGGATTGGGAATCGATACCTAGTTGATCTTATTTCTCAGCCCAAAATGACTTGACTTCTATTAAAAGTTCACATGGTTATCAGGAAATATCCATTAGATTGTCACATACATGCAATGAAAGCATCCATTATAATATGTATAATCTTTGTTAAACTATAAATTTTCCCATCATTTGGAAAATATTCTGCATTTTATTGAACCCATGAAATTCCTTGGGGTTCACCTAGTCAAGCACTTCTAACCATGTTTCAATCCAACATCCAGATCCATAACTATTTGTTATAGATCATGGGTGCGCAATGAGTTTGCATTTTTAGTGACCATGTGTCATATACCTACTGACTATAACAAAAGAAGTAAGAAAATAAAAAGAAAAAGGAAACAACCCTAGAATTATGAAATATCAGATGGTTACGAATTGCAATAATTGAGTTTGTTGTTCATCTGTTGTTTCCTACCCCTGCATCTCCATGCATGTGTGCATCATGTTCTCCAGAGCAGCTGAACTTGTTACATAGGGGTGTGCCCAGTGCACGAGGCTACCACTACTGCAAGGTCTGGGCAGGGGCATATTACGCAGCCTTACCCCCACTTTTTGTGGAGACTATTTCCTTGTTCGAACCTGCAACCACCAGTTTGCAATAGAGCAACCTTACCGTTGTGCTGAGGCCTGCCCCCCTGAACTTGTCACATACTGGTTGCATAATAACCTTGCCCATAAGTTCCCCAAGTATTTTGTAATGGGCTCATATGTTACAAATAGACGACTTATTATTATATTTTGTAGTCTACCATACCATTGGCTTGTACTCATTTAAGTCTTTGCTTTTTCAATTTTTTAATTTTTTGGGATTTTCTTCTTCATTTCTACAGCTTTGTAGAGTTCTGACAAAAGCGTATGAAATGAACCCATTTCTTCATTCACCGGGATGTTGCCTGTCAATTCCACTCCTCTTGGCTTATGCAGTGTACAAGACTAGGAGAGTTTGATGAGTAGCTTTGATGACAAGGAAGTTCAATGTGTAGCTCTAGAGGTATGATATCATATCACTGAGCTAATGCACGAAGGTTACTGATGGGAAAAGGATATGTGCATGTGTACATAAGACTTAAAATGTTTTCATGAGTCTCAGATGAAATATGATGAAGAAATGCAGCACATGGAGGTTTAAAATATGGATTGGACATCTTGAGAGTGATTAAATGCAACACACCCTTGTGTTCAAGCCACTAATCTGAAGCATATGGAGGTGCTGGACTTGGGACCCATCTTACTTCCCAAAAAGAGGTGAATAGTGAAGTACCAGGTACCTTAGAGAGTGAAAGTACCAGGTACAAGTAGAAGGTATTTTTATAAACTGAAGTCGGAACTTCTTCATTGTACTACATTTCTAACTTTATTAAATGAGAAATGACAAAAGAATTGGTGTTCTTTGAGTCAACAGACTTTATATGGATTATGGATAAGGAATTCAGCATTTTACATTAAAAACCATCACCATGTGAGCGAGTATGTGACCTTGGTTTTTTTTTTTCTTCTTTTTCCTCTTCAAATCCTTCTGGTTCGCCGATATGTGTGTATGTTTCTCGTGACATTTTACTTGATCAAATTTCAGCATATCTTGATTTTCTGTTAGAAAGAATGACCCGATGTTGAAGTATAAAACCAGTGTTAGGATGTGATGTATTCCTGGATTGTAGAAGACGAACTGTTGAAGCAAACCCATACTGATGTTGAAGCCAACAAACCAAAACAGGTGGA
>NC_056560.1:27869781-27960869 GCF_013358625.1 Macadamia integrifolia | reverse complement strand
TTTTTGGGGGGGGTGGGGTGGGGTGGTGTTAGGTACTGTCTTTTCAGTTTCTGGAGGTACCATGGTCACTGTTGATATTTACAGAGTCGCAGTATCCTCAGAAGTTGAAGTGGCTCTGGATTCTGGAGAAGTTCAAGCAACAACGTCTTCTCAAAGTCTTCTCGCAACAGAGATGATGAAGAAGCTCTTAAATGGGCAGCTTTCGATAGACCGCTAACATGTGATCGCATCAAGAAAGCAATAGTCACTGGAACTGATGGGAGAAAAAGGAAGCTGATGTTCAGAACCTGGGGATTCAAGAGAAGAGAACTCAATAAACAAACTGGTAATAGTTACAAAGGAGGATAATGAGAACTTCCTACTCAAGAATTGAATGCAGCAATAAGCTCATATAACATCTCTGTTTGGTTCCACTTAACCAATTTTGATCATCAGTGCTTTGCTTCTTTAGACTTGTGTTGGTGGACCAATGATGAGCTTCTTCTTACTCTTCAGGGTGGGAATCTGAATTTCAAAATAATTCGGAAATCCAATCCGAATAAAGATAAGTGCAACAAGGGAACACCATATCCTAATAAAGATAACTACCTTATTGACATGATATGAACCATATGTACAACCCCCCTCATTCACATACTCTTTCATTTCTACTTGCATATAGTCTGTCTTATCCTCAATGACTATATAGGTAGCTAAATTATCTTCAACCTTAATGACACTTTCCAATTCCTCGGGTTACCCCATAACTATGATCCAGGGGAACATTGGGAGCCCTTCCAGGGAAAACGTTTAGGAGAGACATAAATTTAGTGAGCCTAGATTGAGCTTATCAATTTCTTCCTTATATTTTACACACCATCGAACAAAATTCACTATTCTTACCAAAAATAAAATAAGAAAATTCCTTGGCATGGAATGAACAACCAACACCCATCAGCATCACATCGCCTTCATTGTCTGTGCATAGCACATGACAAACATAGCTTGGGTCCATCATTATCCCTCTAAATTCAAACATGCTCACGAATAAGCCCATCATACCCTTCAAATCTTGTGAAGTTCATTGATCTCTCAAGTACAACTCCGTATTTGTGGACCTGAAAGGGGAAAATTTTACACAGTAAATGTGCACAGGTCCACAAGTATGGAGTTGCATTTGGGAGATCAATGGACCTCATAGGGTTTGAAAGGTATGACGGCCTTATTCATGAGCTTGATCACATGTTTGAATTTTGAAGGAAACTGACGGACCCAAGCAATAACTGACGTGTGATATACACGGATAATGAAGGGGATGTGATGCTGATGGGTGATTATTCTTGGGGTTAAATATCAAAACTCAATAAACTATTCCAGTCTTGATATGCTTTACTGTAAAATGTTAGTCTTCATATGCTTTACTGTAAATGTTGGTTGTTTATTCCTTGCTGAGAACTTTCTTATTTTATATTTTGTAAATGTAGGGAATTTTGTTCGATGGTGAGTAAAATATTCATCTACCCTACAGAAGAAGTCGATAAGCTCAATCTAGGCTCACCAAATTTGTTGCCCTCGTAAAATTTCTCTCTGATAGGGCTCCTCGTGTTCTCCTAAATCATTGTTGTGGCCTGTGGGAACTAGAAGGGACTAAGAAGTGTCCTTAAAGGGTGAAGAAAAAATTAGCTACATCTATAGATAGATAAGGATAAAAACTATATGTAAAAAAAATAAAAGAAAACGTGAATGAGGGGGTGTACATCTAGTGCATTTCATATCAATAAAGTAGTTATCTTTATAAGGACCTGGTGTTTCCTTATTGTTGTAGATTTTTGAGACAAGCAATCCATAAAAGTACCAACATACAGGGGAAAACCAATTGCACCATTTCAACTACACAGGAATCCTCTGCAATGGATCCAAATGTCAGAAATCAAAGAAAACACTAACTAAAATGGATGAATATCTTAAGAACTTACCATTCATGGAATTATATATCCAAAGAAGAGGTTCCATATTGAACAGAATGCTGTGGAAACAATGGCAGGAATATTTTAATTGGGAGTCATGGCCACTGTCATCATACCATAAAAGGTAAAGTATAACAATGTGACGTACATGAAGTAGAGATACCAAAAGACCTTCACAACCATCTATTGAGCTCTGATCATGGAATACACACCCCATATATTAAAGTCTATATGAAGACATATCGAAGCTCAATCATAATCTGCACCACAAGCAAGGGTTTTTTGGTAAGTAATATATATAGGCAACTAAATCGGTAATTTCTATAGTAAACTGCATCTTATCAATCTTATTGAAACAAAAGTTATTACTTATCCAAAATCATATGGCAAAGCTTAATACATTCCAGCAGCCCTCTCTCTATAAAAATTGTCCATTCAATAGTCATTACTGGCTGCGGCACAGGCATTTTGTACCCTGATAAAGAGAGCAGCAACATACGTAGAACCCATTGCAATAAAGAGACTCTGTCGCTTGTTACTGCAGCTTGAACATTTAAATCAAATTAGTAAACGACAAAAAGAGGAAAAAAGCATAAATGTTAGTTATTTTTTAGACGAAATTAGATTCAATATCCCAAAATTTTGTTTCAAACAAAAGAGCGACAACAGTTGTGAAGAAGAGCCTTGCAGCTGTATAAGCTGCGTTTCACCAATCTGACCAAAGTTGTTTCCCGAAGCAAGGCAGTGCTTATGTCAAGAGAGACTGGGAATATTTTGTGGGGAAATAGACGTCTTTTGAGACTGGGGAAGGGTTCTTTCAAAGGTGTTACCTACACCAACTCACAGTGAGTATAATCTTGCACATGCATATGCATGTTAGGGCATTTGTTAGGAGGTATAGATAGTAAATTACAAGAATATATTAGCAAGAATCTTGGTGGGACAGTGTGTGTGTGTGTGTGTGTGTGTGTGTGTGTGAGAGAGAGAGAGAGAGAGAGAGAGAGAGAGAGAGATATGGGTAAGTGTTTCCTGTGGGGGAGTGCAGTTGCTGCATGTCCGTGAGGGCCAATGTAAGGCAAAGTATTTAGCATTACATTGCTTGGACACCAAGACATAACAAAAAGGGAAACTAAGGGACTGACTCTAACTTTCTAAATTGACTTAAGAAAAAAATTTCTAAATACTTTGCCCTACATATAAAAAGGAAACCACTAACTTACTTGACCACTAAGCTAGCAAAATAGGAAACAAATCTTCCTAAGTTACGAAGTTTGCTTGCAAAGACAAAACAAAGAAATAAAAATAGAAACTCGTATCTAATATCCTAACAAGTGATGGAAGCATCTTTCCAAGCCGTCTGCCAAGATTGGACCCAAAGTACTATTCACATGAACAGAACATGCATGAACAATAACAGGAGATTGGCTGACCCGATTGGAGAAAAATAAGGCTGGTTCGATGGCTGAAACAGGATCAAATCTGAACCAGAATTGGGCCAGCATTGAACTCTCCTTTTGACAGCTCGATCTACATCAGCATATCCTTGGTGTACCTATCAAACTAGAGTGTACATAAGAAGTCACATAAGAGGTAGTTATCCACAACCTATCCTAACTGCCCCAATGATCCGTAACTCCTCACACTCGTTAAAACTACACGGTAACTCTCAGTAATAGTTATAACCACATTGTAACTCCTGCTACTAGTTACGTATATTTGATAACAACACAAATCTACGTATAATAACACTCACATGCTATAATAACTCACTCTCTATGCATAAATGATTAGGCACGTAACAAATCCTTCCCCCTCGAATGGTCTTTGTCTTCAAGGACAATGCAATTAAGGAAAATAATTTTCCACCTAGATCCCATATCTTAATGAGAAAAATCCCTATTGATGAAACTAGAATGATCACTTCACGAAGTGCCACACTTGTGGTAGCGAATGATACCTCCTTGAAGAAAGTGGTGAACAATTTACAATGCTTTGGGCTTCCTTTTCTTCATTACCTTCTTCCTCTTCCTCGTTGCCTTTGCCGGATGCACCGTTATAGTGGCTGGAATTGACAACAACTCAATCTTTCTCATTATTTTATCCAACAAAGCCAAACTTCTCGCTTGAACATCACAAATTTGCTCCATAGCATGTGGGTAATTCATTGGCTCTAATACAAGATGTTATGAGCACGGTAGAGGGAGAGAAAATATAGTATAGATGGGAAGATAGATAAAACAAGAAAATTCAATAATAAGAAAAGGGATTAGCCTTACTGACGAGGCTACGATGTCTCGGCTTAATTGAGAGGTAGCCCGCCTCTTCTCAAGATAATTTTTTTTTAGGACTTTTCATTTACTTGTTATATATCTTTAACATTCACTATTAAATAGGTAGGTACATAAGAAGTTACATAAGAGGTAGTTATCCGAAACCTATCCTAACTTCCCCCCATGATCTGTAACTCCTCACACTCCTTAAAATGGTAACTCCCACTAGTAGTTATAAGTAACAACCACATTGTAACCCCAAGGGAAGACACCAAACAAAGGCAATAATAAGGGAACTTTCATGGCATAACGCTTGAGCGTACAATGTTGAAACCCCCCCCCCCCCCCACACCAAAAAAAAGAAAGAAGCCTCCTGGGTAAGAAAATCTCCTAAACATCAGTTGGTCTTGGCGCATGGGTGAATGTAGTGGCCAAAAACTGGACCAAGACATGGATCTATCCGATCTTCCAGAACCCTCTTTAGAGATCCAGGACACAACTGATTCAGTTTCTAAAATGCTCTTCAACTACTAAATCTAAAACGAGAGATGTTGGATAGTCAAAGGCCATGAAGGAGCGGAAGAATAAAAACTCAATAGAGGCTAGTCAATTGCAGTCATGTTTTAGCATGCTTGAGATTACTGGTGTATACTGGACCCATTGATGTCTTGTGGTTTGTTATCGGAAGTTGTCCGCTTCTCTCAGGGCCAAAACTTGCCATACTTTCTGCAACAGAGAGTATTCATTTGTAACTTGTTTATCTTAAAAGGTAAATTTGTTTCTCATTCCTAGTGGTTAATGGGAGACGGAGAAAAAAGGATAGGTATGTTATTATTCCTTTCTTCCATGACATCAATTTTCCACTTTTTACAATCTATGCAAATCTAATAATCTATATTATGATATCTTCATCATTAACTATTTACAGATTTGGAAGAATAATTTCGATGGGACAAAAACATCAACCAAAAAAATAGCTTCGAATAAAATAGCAAGTGATACAAAATAAGTTAACTAAATTCCTAAAACCTAATTACAAATATGAGTCAAACTATAGGAATCTTACATCTTTGTCATATTGTTCAATGATAACCTTCCCAAATCTTACATCTTTGTCATATTCTTCAATGATATCCATCCCAGCTTCCATTTTCAAATTCCAATTCACAAGCTTCCCTCCATCTAGCAATTTCTTCTTTGGCGGTTGCAATTTCCATCTTGAGCTATTCAACCTTACAGAACAAAAACCTATGAAACTAAGGATAAAATGGGGAATCTCATGAAAGGAAGCGGAGATATCTAAAGTAGTCACAATGTTTTATAAAACAAATCACAAGGTGAATATCAATCACTTGGAAAAAGCAAAGTCAATATGTTAAGCCTCCCACCCCCACCCAAAAATCCCAAATACATAGTTGACAATGTGAGAAATTAAAATCACACAGAGAAACAATACCTACATAAATTATGAACCAATTTAACAAACACTATTAACACAATATGAACAAATAAAAAGAGTGGGATTTTACAAGAAAATGTTTAAAAAAAAAATGCAATTTCCATATTCAGGAGGCAAACTAAAGCATTAATCCAGTGTAGTTAAGAAACAGAGCCATTAATCTATGGAATTGAATGAGAGATCTACTGAAGCAGACAAAATTAAATTGATAACAAAAAAATAACATTATAAATGAGGGTCAAGGGCGATAATAAAAATGGCTCATAGTTCCAAAAACAAGCATTCATTATACTTTGTACTAATGAATTATTGCATATAAAAGCAGTGTCAATAGCACTTCAGCCATTCTTATGTAGGGAGAGGTCTTGAAGAAAAACTTCCGCCCAAACTCATCAACTACAGGGCAAGCATTGTTTCTTTTTTACTTTAATTTTGTGAAATTCGGAAACAAATAACCTAAGATATGATATTTTGTTATATTTTCTTTACTCAAATAAAAAGTACAGCTTGCATTAGTGTAGGCCTGTAGAGACTTGGGAAGCGATAAGCTGGACTCACAGTTTCTTGCTATTCATCTCATCTCACATACACACAGTGTGTCAGAAAGGACAACAAAACGAATCGTTGGGAGAGTGTGTTTCCATTTTTGTAATTGTGGTCCCCAAGTTTGAGGGCAACACAACTTCAACTTCCTTTTCACAAATATTTGTCTAAATTCATACATCAAGATATTAATCATTAGAAAACCCATTCTTCACAAGCACCAAATATTGGTGAAATCTTCGTTAATAATTTGCAAGGAGATGGCAGACAACAATTCAATCATAATAGCTGTATGTGGAAATTACCAGCACTTCTGCTTGAGGGTTTTCCTGCACTTCATCTATTTTAGCTGATTCCTTGGCTTTTTCCTAATTTTCTTCTGCTTAGCCCTCTTTTCTGCTTTGTAAGCTTCACTATGCTTTTATCCGCATCAACATTCTTAGCTTCCATTGCAGTTTCTGCCACCTTTGGTGCATCGTCAGGTTTTTTGCTTTTTTTTTCAAAGAATCCTTTGATGCTGCATTTATTACAAAACTTCTGAGTCAGTATATTGTGCTTGAGAAAATAATAAAGCACAAACAAACAGGCAAGCATGTGAGATTTCAAGAAACAAACTTGTTCAGTAATAGAGTTTCCCATCTAATATCGACAGGAAAGGGCATCCACCAGATCAAGTTCTAGCCCATCTTTCTCAGGAAGCAATGGATTATATTCCTGAAGACAAAAAGCTTTCTGTATTTTTCCTACGGTCTGCAACAACCCATCATACTTCCGGTGGGGTTGAGTTTATTGAAGCAGCATATCATCAATGGCTGAAGAAGATTAAAGAGTTCAGTGTTTCTCTTTCTCCTTTTTTTTTTTTTTTTTTTGGAGCCGATTGAAAGCATAAACCACACCTATCGTCTACACACTTCTGGAGAGAAATTCTCCGCGTCGAAGAGTAAAAGGAGCGCCGGAATTACTACTACAATGATGGTGATGGAAGCAATCCGAGAAAGGGCTTCTCTTAGGTCGCCGCTTGCAGACTCGCAGCTACATATGAATCAGGTTGTTCTCTACTACTTCAAGTGTTATCCGGCAATCTCGCTGCTATCGATGGGCTATCACTCCTCGACTCTTGAGTCGACGGTTTCCATATGTTCTGTCCTCCACCATATGCCCCTCTTTCACTTCCGTTACAAAATTAAATATCACTCACTCACTCACTCACTCACTCACTCAGGTTTTTCTTTGTGTTTGGTGGTCTCCGCCAATAGGTTTCCCCACGCTGGTTTTAAGTTTTCTATATATAGGCTAAGAGAAAGTTTTCCTGTTTGCGTGGGTGAATGATGGGATGGTCCAGATATAATCCTCTTACTTCCCAGCTAATATTTCCCTTATTGTACAGTTTTGATGCTTCACAATGAATGGATTGGGTTCTGCAAAACTTGGAATCCAACTTCTCTCCTTAGCGCCTATTGCACAGGTCAACCCATAGCTATCTAGGCAAGTGCCACGTGAGGAGACGATGATCCAACAGTTTGAGAAAGGTACGGAGAATGAGGTGCTAACAAAGGTTGGGAGAACAAGGCACCAAGAACCATTGGATCATCATCTCGCCACATGCTGCTCGTCCAAGTAGCCATGGATAAGACCTGGACAATGGGCACTAAGGAGAAGAGCCGAATCCACAAAACTTGGCCAGGCTAGGTTATGACAATTACTATCATTCACCGACACTTGGCCCATATTTACTAAAACTCCTCTACCTTAAACTTTTTTCCTGATACTCTCCTATATTTAGGCTTTTACCTCTTCTTCATCCCTGTCGTTTTTAAATGAGGAATTATTACTCCCCTCCCCTGAACTATAGCAAAATATCAAGTTCCCCATATTTTTTCAAATATTTCACTCTCCTCCCCTCAAATGCAAAGATTCTATCTACCGTGGCATTTGAATTGGCTGTTAAGTCTGTAATATATTGTTTATAATGCCTGAAATACCCCTATACTTGTAGAAAATCCATTATATCCCTCTATGAACTAAAATCCCTTTTCCGCTTAATCGATCAAAACAATATTGCAAAGTTAAGAGGAAAAGAGATTTTAGTTCATAGAGGGGTATAATGGGTTTTCTATAGGTATTAGGGGTATTTTAGGCATTGTGAAAAAATATTGCAAACTTAACAGCCAATTCAAATGTTCAAGCATTGTAGATAGAATCTTTGCGTTTGAGGGGAGGGGAGAGAAATATATGAAAAAATTTGAGCAACTTGATATTTAGCTATAGTTTAGGAGAGGGGAGTAATAATTCTTCTTTTTAAATATCTAATTGCCCTTTCTTTTTCACCTGCAACCTAGAGTAATATACCTATCTCTTCAGTTACCTACCTACTATTATTTCCTTTCTATGATTATGGTCTTTGCTATTTTTCTTAAGGATTTCGTTTCTGTAGTCTTAAGCAGCAACAACTGTGCCCATTCTTGTAGAGTAATTATGGGCTTTTCTTGGAGTTGAAGAAGATTTATTATAATCTTGTTCTGTTTGTCACAGACAGGGTCTTCCTTGCCAATGATCAACTAAACTGTTAAACTCTATTGAAACGAAAGAAAAAATATAATAACCAAAATAGGTCTTCAAATGGAGAATGTCCTCCAATATGAACTTGACAGTCGAAGGAGCTGATGAAGTTTCACTATTCAAGTAGATGATAATATCTTTGTTGTCATTCTCCACCAAAACGTGAGTGAAATCTTTAGAAATCGCTTCCAACAGAGATGAGGGGATTACTATTGCTTCACCCACCAAAGCTGACTCAAATCGAACTAGATCTAAGATGGCAAAACAAGGGCTGCTTTGATGGTCATGACAAATGAATCATAAACCTCCATGCATTGATCCAGGGGGCAGACTTGCATCATAATTAATTTGAAATAATATGTAGGAGGTTGCTCTGATTGAGAAAGCAAGAGAGCAATTGGAGGAGATGTTGAAGCCAAGCGATGGAGAGGAGAGATGGTTTGATAAAATATTCTTTGAAATGATTTTCAGCTGCTTGAATTACTTAAAGAGGTGACCAAACCCTCTTCCCATAAAGAAAATCATTTCGAGCAAGCCATAGATGCCAACAAATGAAAGTGCATAAAGATATCAGTTCCTTGCTTGCTTCCTTGCCTTTTGATGAAAAAAACTTCCAACCATCAATCCACTCATGAAAGATTGTCTCATTACCTTTTGGGATTTTGTGAGACAAACTACATTCAAACCACATTGAATGCGTAAAAGGGCATGTCAATAAGCTATGTTGATTTTTGAATATTGCCACATCATGGACAGTGGGGATCAATTGGGATATATCTTCTACAAAGATTCATCGTTGCAGTAAGTCCTGCGACACACTCCTCCAAAGGAAAGATTTAATCTTTGGGAGTGTATTGCAACCCCAAATATGCTTCCACACCCTATTTGGAACTTGCCACCAACGCTTTGGAGACGATGTAGATGCTTGCAAAGGTTCCTTCTCCAGCCTCCAGATTTGTCAATAGATGATACGCTGATTTGACTGAAAAAAATTCCATTACATGATGGCCCCCAAATCTGAAAATCTTCTCATGGGAATAAAAGTGGATTTCAAAAACCTAGTTACCTTAGAAAGACAGAAAAGGAAAGAGAGGTCACGTTTCCATGTCTGGTTGTCATTCTCAATAAGTTGTGACATTTTTTGGAAGACACAATTTGGTGGTTAGAGAGTCTGGATACAGTATCCTGGAAGAGTGGGGATCTATGAGTGATTCCAAATGTCAATATTGTTACTGTGGCCCACATCCCAAATTAAGCCACGACTTAGAACCTCACGGCCATCCAGAATGCTTCTCCAAGCACAACTTGGGTTCATTCCCATAGAAGCAAATATACAAGTAAAAGTATGTACATACATAGAACATAGGAAAAAAGGCATTGTACTCCGCCAACCAAAGGTGATTGGGAGCAATTGAGCACCACATTTGTTTTTTCTCCCTATTGACGAATTGTCCAACATGCCTCTCCCTTCAATCACATCCTCTTGTTTGTCTCCTTTGCCAACTAGAGAAACTCTCCCCTAGAACATAATTTACATAATAATATAGGTAGGTTCTTTGTTTCCTTAGTGGGCCCCATTTTGGGTGACATGATCATTTGAGTTTGTCCAATGTATTGTTGGATTAGTTGTAAACCTTCATGGAATAGTTGTATATTACGTTTCAGACTCTAATTTAACTAAATACCCTTTGTGTATGTACATGTGTGTCCATGCGAATCTTCAGTATAATCTTTTGTATTGTCATTTCAACCTCCATCCAAGGGCCTAAGACTACATGTAATTGATGCTTTGGTTTCATTGAGAGACCTCTCACAGGACAATGATGTGGTAACTTCCATCATTGGATAAATAGGAGATGATTGAAAAAAGACCATGCGTCAAATTTTAAACCCAAATTTAACAACCAAAGGAGAATAATAATTTAAAATCCAAAAATAATAATAGAAATAAAAAAAAAAATTTTAAAAATAAAAAAAATGTAAAAAATTATAAAAAATAAAAATAAATTATAGCTCGGGTTCTTTGATTTTTAATGATGTGAAAAGTGGAATCCACATGGATTTAGACAGAGGGTGAAGTAGTTGGATATTGGATCTTTGGTAGTTGGATAATTTCTACATTACACGGTGGAAAGTAAAACACAGTTTCTGTTTCATTAATTGAACCACTTGATCGAATTCTTTATCCGTATGGTATTGGTTTTGATTTTTAGAAACAGCTGAGTGGCCCTGACCGGATCGATAGCTATTAGTTCTGGTTTGGCTTTTGCGTGTAGAACAAAATTTGACTCAACCCGAATACCCGATATATATAAAAATGGGTAAAGATTGGGCATGCCGCCAAGGTACACAGCATGTGTCACTATTTTCTGGATTTATTCTCAATGGTCATAAATATGAGAAGTATTAGACAAGATGCGTATGAATACAGAGGTCCAACAACATATGGTTAGGTTCATCAGTAATTAATAAAAATTCTTTGTATTTCTTTACTTCCAAGATTTCAGTTTAGGAGTTTAGGCTGTTTGCTTTAATGTTCTTTGAAGGCTTCTGGGCTCTGCGCCTTTCTTTCTGTATTCCTCTAATGAAAACCCCTTCCCCAAAAACAGAAGAAAAAAAATAACAAAGAAGGTTTGGTGTGCATAAACTAATTAGGAGTGAAATAGGGCTGGGTTTCTTAAAACCCTAACCCAATCCCAGTCCTCAAAATTCAACGCAGGCCCAATCCAACCCTATCAGGTTCATGTTCAGGCCTAACCCTGTTGGATTCACACCAACCCAACCCGACCCTTATTGACTCTGTCAAGGCCCGATTGGGTTGATCTTGGCTTCTGCAATGGATGGATTAACCTGCTTTGCCATTCTTATCTTATACATTAAAAAATTATAGAAAAATAAAATACCAATAGGAGTTCTAAATTCTAATATAAAAGTTCAAGTTAAATTTCGGGTTGGGTTGGGTTGGGTTGGGTTGGGCTGGACTGAGGCCTCAACCCGAGCCCAACAACCCAAGGTTGGGGTTTTTCAACCCTAAACCTCCCTCAGGGTAAAAAAACTTGACCCCAGCCTTGTTCGGGCTCAATGTGAGTTCGGGTTGTCAAGGCCAAATTTGCATCCCTAAAACTAGTTCTAATGGGATATGTATGTATATATATATATATATATATACATATAGAGAGAGAGAGAGATTTCAAACAAGAAGGTATGTGTCATCATTGATGATTGGTGGGGATCAGCATCGAAGGATAGGTTGATGGATAGGAAAGACGAGTACAAATCATTTTCAAAATTGTCTGTAATGTGGTTAGGTTCCAGTTTTCCATGGAAGATAGGATACAAAGGAGCAACTGCTTTAACATTGAAGTTTAAGGGCCTTTAGCTACCACCTTAATTCAAGTAACTTGTTCAGGCTTTAGTGAGGATGATTGATGGCAACCTATACAAGAACTTCCAATCAAGGTTCCATATTCTAATTGAAGCACATGAAACATTATATGGAATTGCTGGAATCTTCTCCTTGGTTAGCTGTGATAAAGGATAGACAGATGCATCTACCAAATCAAATCATCAATGATCCTCAGATAAAATGTAGAAACTTTAACGAGAAACTGAATCCTCAAATTCAAAATCATTGGGACAGAATCAAATGCAGCTTAACTGAATTTTCACATCATAACCACCTGGGCTTCATTAAGAATTCAACTGCACAAATTCCATTAAAAGAGAATCAAGGCTTCCTACAAAATTGAATTCCTGCACATCCTTAGAACAGACAATGCATTGAAACTGTGAAGTTATCTTGTTCTCCTGTTCTCCTGTTCTCCTCATAGCCTTTCAATGGTCTTTCTATTATTTTGAAGTACTCCGATCAGTCCACAAGCCCATCACCTTTATCTTCCATGATCTCTCTCTCTCTCTCTATGCCATTTGCAGCAAAAAGGAACTCATTTTGCTTTCTGGGGTTCCAGAAGTCTGAATTAAAACGCATTTGAATTTTTGTTTACTCCATTTTTGTGGGGTTTTTAGCTACTGTCTTTTTAGTTTCTGGAGGTATCATGAACACTGAGGATATTTACAGAGTTGCAAGTATCCACAGAAGTCAAAGTCGCTCTGGATTTTGGAGAAGTTCAAGCAACAATGTCTTCTCACAGTCTACTCGCAACAGAGATGATGTAGATGATGAAGAAGGTCTTAAATGGGCAGCTCTTGAGAGATTGCCAACATTTGATCGCATCAAGAAAGCAATAGTCACCGGAACTGATGGGGAGAAAAAGGAAGTTGATGTTCAAAACCTTGAGATTCAAGAGAAGAAGAACTTAGTAAACAGACTGGTAAGAATTGCAGAGGAGGACAATGAGAACTTCCTATTCAAGCTCAAGAATCGAATGCAGCAGTAAGTTTATTCGACATCTCTATTTTGCTCCGCTAACCAATTTTGATCATCAGTTTAGCTTCTTTAGATTTGTGCTGGTAGAACAATGATGGGGTTTTCCTACCCTTCAGGGTGGGAATTGAGGTTCCAACAATAGAAGTTCGATTTGAACATCTAAACATAGGTGCGCAAGCATATATCGGTAGTCGAGGTCTACCTTCAATGCTCAACTTCTGTCTCAACATTGTAGAGGTAATCCTTCATAAAAAAGTGAATCAGTAAAAGAAAGAACTTCAAAAATTTAAGTTATGGAGCTCAAAGAGGGAGGAAAAAAAAAGTTTGACATATATAATTCTGTGTATTTTCATAGGAGTCCCTCACCTCTCTCTACATTCTCCAAAGCAGAAAGAAACCATTTCCAATTCTTCAAGATGTCCATGGAATCATCAAGCCCAGCAGGTAACTTTAGAAGTTAAAAACCAAAATTTAGTTGGCTTCAACATATTAGGATCCAAATCCATTTGATTTTTCATTAGTAATATGAAATTTTAATTTTCCTGAAAACTTTCCAGAATGACACTGCTTTTAGGCCCCCCAGGCTCTGGAAAGACCACTTTACTGTTAGCTTTGGCAGGAAAGCTTGATTCAAAATTGAAGGTAAAGACATGGATAATTCTTCTCTTTTTCCATTCTAGTTTTACTAAAATTGGGTGCCTTTGAGAACTATTTGGTATAACATTTTTATAGTTTACATGTATTCATTTAAAACTTTAGGTGTCAGGAAATATAACATATAATGGACATGGAATGAAGGAGTTTGTCCCACAGAGAACCTCAGCCTATGTTAGTCAACACGATCTCCATATCGCAGAGATGACGGTGAGAGAAACCTTGGCCTTCTCTGCAAGATGCCAAGGGGTTGGAACCCGTTATGGTAAGTTATAAGAAAACCATCAATTAATAAAATTATGGAAATATTCTTTTTCTGTTAAGGAAATTATGGAAATATTCAAGTTTTGGACTGAACCTTTTTTCCACCTGTTATTTTCTGGGGGAAAATGCAGAAATGTTGACAGAGATGTTGAGAAGAGAGAAGGCAGCAAACATCAAGCCTGATCCAGACATTGATGCCTTCATGAAGGTGAAGATCATGAACCATTTGATTCATATACCATTTGATGGACTTGGACAACTCAAATCAGCTTCTCTCTTAAATATGAAAAACACTGTTTTTCCTTATTTTTCATGAATATAATTTTGTGAAAAGTTTGATTTTTTTTTCCTATTCTTCGGAAGTTTCCTTTATTCAAATTTTGAATCTCTTTCTTTTCTTTATCTGATGATCTTGGACAGGCTGCTTCACAAGAGGGACAGAAGGAAAATGTAGTTGTAGACTACATTCTTAAGGTATCATCTATTTTCACAGAAACAGATTCTTCTACGAAGTTAGAATTTTACTGAATTCAACATTTGGATTTTGGAAGCATTGGCAAGTTGACTTTGATCACTTATTTCTCTTTAATCTCAAAACTGCAGATTTTGGGTTTAGAAGTTTGTGCAGATACCATGGTGGGGAATGACATGATAAGGGGTATATCTGGAGGGCAAAGAAAACGCGTTACCACAGGTAGAAAAACTTATCACTCAAATTGATTTTTTTCCTTTTGGAGTGACAAGCTTCTCAGATTTTACATTTCATTAATTTGAGGAGGACCCTGATTTGGATTATATCTTCTTGGTTTTGGTTGAGAATAGGTGAGATGGTTGTGGGGCCTGCAAAAGCATTGTTCATGGATGAGATATCCACAGGATTGGACAGCTCTACAACCTACCAGATTGTGAATTCACTCAGACAGGCCACCCACATTCTAGGTGTAACCACAGTAATTGCTCTCCTTCAGCCAGCACCTGAAACTTATGATCTCTTTGATGATATAATTCTACTATCTGAAGGACAGATAGTTTATGAAGGTCCTCAGAATAATATTCTTGAGTTTTTTGAATCATTGGGCTTCAAATGTCCTGAGAGGAAAGGAGTGGCAGACTTCTTGCAGGAAGTAAGCTTCAGAAACTGATCCAAATGTCTTCTTGGCTCTTCAGGCTAAGAACTTAATATGATTACATTTTGGTTAAAACTAATATACCATCAATTAAATTGGAATAGACAAACATAAGAGAGGATCTACCACTAATAGATGTATTTTGGTCCATGTTATAGGTAACATCAATAAAAGATCAGCAGCAATACTGGGCTCACAAAGACGAACCATACACTTATGTTTCTGTCAAGGATTTTGCAGATGCATTCAAGTCATTTCATATTGGCCAGAAGTTAGGGGAGGAACTCAGCACCCCATTCAACAAGAGAAAGAGCCACCCTGCTGCTTTAGCAACTTCAAAGTATGGGATTAGCAAGAAAGAGCTGTTGAAATCTTGCTTCTCAAGGGAATGGCTGCTTATGAAGAGGAATTCATTCATCTTCGCCTTCCGAGTGATGAGAGTGAGTAACAGGGTACCAGTAAAAACTGTCTAAGGAACTTACATGATATCTAAACATGAAAATTTTACTCCCTAATTACAAGATGGGTCAGTTTAGCTGACTCACAGGAAGATGATGAATCTCCCAGGCTCCATTTTGATAAGAAGAAAAGGTACTTATATGTGGGAGAGTCTGTTTGCTAAGCTTCTCTGGCTTAGAACCACAATGACCCATAAAAAGTAAAAAACTGTTGAATCATGCAATGAAAATTCTCACCTTTGATCTTTTTCTTTTTTTTTTCAGTTCAAAATTTTAAACAATGTATGATCCTTTACAACTGAACCCATGATTACCTTCAGTAACCATGTAGTGGGTAGAGACACCTTGAGAAGGGGCATAGAATATGCTATGAACCCTTGAAATCTCTATCATTCGCCAACCACTTGCATTAATGTCCTTTGCTTCGTTAATTTATAGTACCTTTGGAGTTTTGGGGCATTGCAAGAGATCTCATTATAGATACCATCAAGGAGTACATATACATAATTTAGATTGTTTATGAAGACACTCCATAGATTTTTTAATCTGAATCTCAAATTTCTTTGAACAAATGAATCAGTTGTTAAAGTAAAGTGCAGATTCACTTATAGATTACACAATTTTCATAGAATGAGTCTTCACATACCTTTCGGTTGGTTTTAGGTAACTCTTGTTGGATCCATCACAATGACTGTATTCCTGCGTACTAAGATGAAACGAGACACAATAATTGATGGGAGACTTTTCATGGGTGTTTTGTTCTTCATACTCAATACTACTTTAATAAATGGTTTTCCTGAGCTTGCAATGACACTTGCAAAGCTTCCAGTCTTTTACAAGCAAAGAGACCTACTTTTTTATCCTTCTTGGGCATATGCACTGCCTACATGGATGCTCAAGATCCCCATGTCATTTTTGGAATCTGCCATCTGGGTTGGCATGGCTTACTATGTCATTGGCTTTGATCCAAACATACACAGGTGAAAATGAAAAGGACTCTACTGAACAATCTACTTCAGACATATATTCAAATCATTCTTGTCTTTTGTGGATTCCCCAAAATGATGCTTTTCTACTTGATTATTTCAGGATGTTTAAACAATATCTTATACTCATACTGGTTAGCCAGGTCGCCTCTTCAATGTTCCGACTAGTCGCAGCACTGGCTAGGGACATGGTTGTCTCCTATACCTTTGGAACCTTTGTATTGCTTATGTTTGGGACACTTGGTGGTTTTATCCTGTCAAGAGGTATTTCTTTAGATAGCAAAGTGATGTTCCAGATCTGAACTAATATTCTGATTCTAAAAACAGGATTTGTACTTCTCATGGAAGTTGGAATAATAGTATGATGGATTAATCTCAAGAATTGTTTTACCTCCTCACAGATGATGTGAAGAAATGGTGGATCTGGGGTTACTGGAGCTCACCTATGACCTATGCTCAAAATGCGTTGAACGTTAATGAATTTCTTGGGCATAGTTGGAGTCATGTAAGAAATCTCAATGTTGTACAATTAAGAACATCTAGAACTTTGAAAATGCATGTCATCTCAATTTGAACTTTGGACATACCACAGAGTTTGCCATATTCAACTGAACCCCTGGGAATTGAAGTATTGAAGTCAGCAGGAAGCTTTACCAGTTCATCAGTATTTTGGATTGGCACTGGAGCATTGATTGGATATATTCTCTTATTCAATGCTGCTTTCACTCTAGCACTTGGTTACCTCAACCGTAAGTAACCTTACAACTTTGTACAGTAGCTGGGATACTTAAAGAGTAGACCATTTAAACTTCAAAATTCTGAAAAATATAAGTTTTTAACAGAGAGAGGAAAATCTCAAACAATTATATCTGAGGAGGCCTTGAAAGAAAAGCATGTCAACAAGACTGGAGAGATTGACAATATTGAACTGTCATATAGAGGAAAGAGATCTTCCAATCAATCAACAGAAAGTCGTAAGTATCATTGTGTTCTCATTTCCTAAATCTACATGCAATTATAACAATTAATATGTTTTGTTGCAGAATCGGGTAATGAGATCGAAAGGAGCAGTATCAGTTCAAGATCAAATAGAAAAGAAGCCCCGGCTGAGAGTAGTCAGAAGAATAAAGGAATGATTCTTCCATTTACACCTTTGGCCATCACCTTTGATGATATTAAATACTCCGTCGACATGCCAAAGGTAATTTAAGACTTCAGATTAACAGAAAATCAATGTCAGATAGCCATAATGTAGTTCTCCAGGCTTCTCACATATCACATATTAGAGAAATTTATTGTGTTGAACCTACAGGAAATGAAAGCTCAAGGTGTTCAAGAAGAGAGATTAGTCCTTCTGAATGGTGTAAGTGGGAGTTTCAGACCAGGAGTTCTAACAGCTCTAATGGGTGTTAGTGGTGCTGGTAAGACCACTCTGATGGATGTGTTAGCTGGAAGAAAAACAAGTGGGTACATAGAAGGAAATATCACCATTTCTGGCTATCCCAAGAAGAACGAAACTTTTGCTCGAGTTTCGGGGTACTGTGAACAAAATGACATCCATTCCCCATGTGTCACTGTTCATGAGGCTCTCGTCTATTCTGCATGGCTTCGGTTATCTACTGAAGTTGACTCCAGAACAAGAAAGGTTGGAGGGTGTAGAACCTGTTAACATTTTTTGTGCTCTTATGATCAACTTGGATTTCTTACTTATTGGTTAGGCTCATGGTTGCAGATTTTTATTGAGGATGTCATGGAACTTGTAGAGTTAACATCACACAGAGTAGCACTAGTTGGGTTGCCAGGCGTGAATGGTCTGTCCACTGAACAGCGCAAGAGACTCACCATCGCGGTTGAGCTTGTTGCTAATCCCTCTGTAATATTTATGGATGAGCCCACATCTGGACTGGATGCCAGGGCAGCTGCAATTGTGATGAGAACAGTAAGGAACACTGTGGACACAGGAAGAACTGTCGTTTGCACTATTCACCAGCCTAGCATTGACATATTTGAAGCCTTTGACGAGGTAAAGAGTATCAAGATTAAAAAACTGAACGCAATGGTCATTTCTCTTCCATGTATGAGATATTAAAGTCTTTAATGTGATTGCAGCTCTTTCTAATGCAGCGAGGAGGAGTAGAAATATATGTAGGTCCACTGGGTCATCACTCTTGTCAATTGATAAAGTATTTTGAGGTGAGACATTTTGATTGATTAGGATTTCATCTCAACTCCCCTCCCTCTAAATTTTTGTTCATAACTGAATTTTATTTGTGTCAAGGGGATCTGTGGAGTCCCAAAAATAAAAGATGGTTATAACCCTGCCACATGGATGTTGGAGGTCACTTCACCAGCACAAGAGGAGACCCTGGGGATCAAATTTGCTGAAACATACAAGAACTCAGATCTCTTCTGGTGGGTTGATGGATATGTTGCTTTCTGGCCCAATGCTTGAAAATGAGAACCACTTCTCATCTCATTCTCACAGATCTATGGAAATTTTTTGCAGGAGGAACAAGGCTTTGATTACAGAACTTAGTACAGCCCCTCCTGGTTCAAAAGATCTTTACTTCCCCACTCAGTTTTCTCAACCTCTCTTCACCCAGTGTGTTGCATGCCTGTGGAAGCAACACAAGTCCTACTGGAGGAATCCAGCATATACATCTGTTCGACTTCTTTCCACCACCGTCATTGCATTAATGTTTGGTACACTGTTCTGGGATCTTGGCTCCAAGACGTAAGCACATCTTTGTTTCACAGTAGTACTTGATGGTTCCAAAACATGATCACATCTACTAATATATGGTTAATGTTACAGGACTAAGCTGCAAGACCTGTTCAATGCAATGGGTTCCATGTATATTGCAGTTCTTTTCACTGGAATTCAAAATGCTTCAGCGGTGCAACCAGTGGTGGCTGTAGAACGTACAGTCTTCTATAGAGAGAAGGCTGCTGGGATGTATTCTGCTTTACCATATGCATTGGCTCAAGTAAGCAAATTCCTTGTTGAACACTAACATATTTTTTCTGGTAGCAGCAGCATGGCTCAACAGAGTTATGCTGTGAAATAAGTTCCCGAAATTTTTTTATTTCACCTTGTACTATAGCATATCTTCACTGTACCCTGACAAATAAAACTTGACTACATTTTCAGGTTTTAATCGAGGTTCCACATATCTTCATCCAGGCTCTGATTTATGGAGTGCTAGTTTATGCCATGATCGGTTTTGATTGGACAGTACACAAGTTCTTCTGCTACTTCTTCTACATGTATTTATCATTCCTATACTTCACATATTATGGTATGATGGCAGTGGGCTTAACACCCAACCATGACATTGCTGCTATAGTTTCCTCTGCTTTCTATGCATTATGGAATCTCTTTGGAGGTTTCCTCATCCCACCAAAAGTAAGATCCAGTCCATATATGTTACGTTATGCCTATCGTGTTTTATTGAGAGATTGGTGACAGAAATCTTTTCTTGATTAATCACAGAGACTTCCAGTATGGTGGAGATGGTACCATTGGGCATGTCCGGTATCATGGACCCTGAATGGACTGATTGCTTCACAGTTTGGAGACAATGAAGAACAGATGGACATTGGCTATCGAGTGAAGGACTTCTTAGATGAGTACTTTGGGTACAAACATGACTTCTTGGGGTGGATTTTCATAGCGCTTGTTGGGTATGTTGTGCTCTTTGCATTGGTATTTGCCATTGCAATTAAGGTACTTAACTTCCAAAGACGATGAATATCATATACTCATTAGTCAGAAGCGCCACAAGAACTTCCAGGAGATACATAACAAGTGCTAACTGATTTAGCTACATATCTTGTTCACAACTGAGCCTTAAAGATTTCTGGAAAACAAGATTCAGGTGGGAAAGATTGTACCAATACAACGTACGGCATAAACTGATCATAATACTCTAGGAACTGAATGGAGTTTATCCATGTTGATACCCGGATGATTGTTTGAGATGTTAGAGTTGATGTACTACTTGTATTTTTATGGTGATGAGCTGGGTTAGGTGAGTCTTATCTGCCTAATTTGCTGGATGGTTTGTGGTATAAACATGAACACTTGTTAAAGGTCAGGCTCAACTAGGAGAATGAACATTAAGTTCAGTAACATGAACTGAAACAAATGAAATGCTTCAAACCAGATAATACAAAATGAAATTAATTAAAAAAAAAAAAAAAAGAACCATGATGGTCATCATAAGTGCTAAAGACATTTGGCTTATTAATACTATCTCACAGATGAGGTCTATTGGCGTGCTGCCTAATTTCCTACCAAGGAATTAGTTCTCAGGTATCGGACAGGATTGGTCAATTTTATCCATATTTTTCATAAAAAATAAATTTTTCTGTAACGATTTTACCCCTGTTCTGATACTGATACCCAATCTGGATCGACCAGGTATGGGTATCATTCTCAGCTGATACTGATACTGAGAACCATGTTCTTAATTGGATCTCTTTTTTCTTTTGGGTAACCTAACTGGATCTCTTGGACTATTCTGGTTTAGCACAAAATGGTGATGCAATCTATTTTTCCAGGAAATGCAAGCAGGGATATCCAACCCGATACCATGAGTATTGTCTGTGTGCTCTCAGCTTGCACAGATTTAGTGTCATTAAAGTATGGAAGAACAATTTATGGATATGTTCAAAGGCATGAGCTCTTCTCCTGCATATCCATTGCAACCTTTGTGGATGTGTATGCTAAATGTAGTTAAGTATAGATCCAGCTAAGAAGGTTTTGGGTACAATTTTAAGTAAAGAACTGCTTCCCTCAATGTAGTAATCTCAACATATGCTTCTCTCACTTGGAAGCTTAGAAGAAGCTCTAAGGTTTATACTACAGTAAGGTAGTAAGGTGGGATAAGGTTTGGCAATTGAGAGATTCAGTGAAAGAGTGTGGATTGAGAAAGAACACTGGCTGCGGCTGGATTCAAATTGGAAGGAAAACTCACTTGTTCATCACAAGATCACACACACAAACAAAGGTTATTTATGAGAGTTGACTTGGTTGTAATGGGTTGTGCTCCAACAGTTAAAAGTGCTGATGTTAACTGTTTTCAAGTACTCAATTTGATTAGGAAATCAAGTAATGTGAATTTAATTTTAGAACACATTCTAACCAAGATGAGGCTCAGTGCAAGGAGCTGATGTGGTGGGTGGCTTGTTTTACATTCAGCAGTTAAGAAACACATCTATACTACAATTTCTAAAGGATTTAAAAAGGACAAATCTGCAAAAATACTTAAATCTTCTTTTGTTCTGAATTAAACACAAGCCAGTTTGAAGAGAAAAATAACTGAAATTTAAAAATTTTCTTATCCGGAGAGTCGAGTTGTTTTACTTTGATCCCCTCTTAAATCTGCTGGCTGGCTAACAAGTGGCAACAATGTTAACAGCTTTGTTCAATTGATAAACCAGGTTTCTACAGCTTCTTTACTCTTTAGTGCTTATCTCAGACCTCTGATCTCAACATCGTAGACTGGAACTCTGCCCCAACAATCTTTTAGCTGCACTTTCTTAGTTATTTTTTCAAGGGAACTTGACTTTGTGGCAACATAAATTGAAATGCTTACCAACCCAAAAATAAATATGAAGAATAAGAAACATCTGTTTCCTAGCATTCCCAGTACTTTTCTTTATTTATCATAAAGAACTTTTCCAAATTATGTTAATAATAGCTGATGGTAAACCATCTGCAACTGATATTTTAACTGTCACATCAAACACCCTCTATTTGTGCAGAAACTGAACATCCATAGAGGAAGAGCATTATATGTGAGATGATGTTATAAAACTCTATTTACACTCTTCTAGCTGGTGGTGGGAAGCAGGGATTTAGTTTGTAAGATTATTATTAGCATGGACCTGACATTCTTAGGTTTCTCTTCTTTCAAGCTAATAAAAGAAAAAAAAAAATCTGTTTTTTTAATGAGTTCTATCTCAAAATAAACCGTAGAATCTCTTCCATTATTCAAATATTTGGTGCTTCAGTTAGTTTTCAGCATTGGATTCCAATAAAGCAACCCAAATCACTAACAGATTTGGTGTGATTGTTTTGCAAGCAGTGATTCTTAATATTGGATTCCTTTTTGGGGACTTGACCCCATGAATGCATCAAGTTATTCCCATATATAGAGCAAAATATGTGATAAACCAGTTTATAGAGGTTGCAGCTTGTTGAATTGGAAAAGAAAAGTATGTAGGCACATGTAAAAAGAAACAGAGAATTTATGCTGGGCATCTGGTGAAGGAAGAGATTATTTCTATCTAGTGTTGTTAGGAATGTTAGATGCCATATTACTGGATATAGTAAATGATACAGCTTGTGTAATGCATAGATTCCATTTCTTGTATTATGGTAGAGAGAAAACCATATGTTTTCTTTGTTCAGTAAATAAGTTCTCAATGCACCTGATTGTTGCTTTGTAAGATAGGGGAGGTGGACAGATAGTTTCAGCTAACACAACATAATCATTAATAAATTTCATATAACATATGGTTATAGGTTTATGCACCTTTCATTGTTCCTAATTTTTCTTCTAGGTATGTCATCCTTTTAGAGTTTTAGTCTTCTTTCACTCATAAATCCTTGAATTCATTGGGAAAATCTTCTTAAGAGGTTGGAATTACATTATGACAGTTCTTTGAAAAATTTTAGTTCATAACCTTTATAATATGCATAAGAATTGAAATACTTTGAAGATTTTTCTGCCGCATCGCTATCTTTAGGATTGAAATTTAATTACCATTTTTACAGAGCTGTTGGACAAGTTGAGAATCTAGAGACAAATGAAAACCTGCTATAAGGAATACTCACATATTTTACCAAGTTTCTCTAATCATTTCTCTTTTAGTCAAAAAGTTAATCATCAGTAGAAGCTCCTAAAACCTTTCCTTCAAATTTGAACTTACAAGGAAAGAAAATAACTGTTTTATCCTTGGGGTTGAGTTGTCTCTGTTTATCCATGGTAGTTGAGCACTAAAAATACCCAATTAAAGAGAAGTAGTTCATTAATGACACTCCCTTGATGGACACTCTTCTTGTAAAAATAAGTGAACCATCTCCTTCTCCTTATTGAGTTCCATGGATTATAAATGGTTGAGTCTTCACTCATGTAGTCAGGATCCCATTATGAAAA
Organism: Macadamia integrifolia; assembly: GCF_013358625.1. NCBI lineage: Eukaryota > Viridiplantae > Streptophyta > Magnoliopsida > Proteales > Proteaceae > Macadamia > Macadamia integrifolia. Next base: position 27,937,050 of record NC_056560.1, on the reverse strand, counting down.
GGTACTTTGTAAGTTACTCTATAATTTCAGTAATTGATACTCTAATGAATTATATAACATTAACAATGAAATCACTAATGAATTAACAATTAGAATGAGAAGATTTAGGCCTATTTAATTATTTGAATCTTCTCCAGTTCACAGTCCACAAAGTAATTCATTCAAAATAATAGGGTAGGCTCCATTCCATTTCCTCCCTTAAATCACATAGTTTCTCAACTTCCTATTGTCACAATCAATCACAGTGAGCTTTTCAGATATCTTCTGTTCCCAACACTGAGTAATTAATACCTTAATACCCTGCAAAATAAGGTTATGGATCATAAAGTAGAAAGTTAATATATAGTCAATTGGTTTAGATACCATGAAGATGCAGATGATGTGTTTTAAGATCTTATGTACAATGATTTATAAAAGCCATGGAACTCTCCTTTGTCAGTCCATGTGGTTTGATGGTCTCCAGTAGATGGTGGGCCTTAAAGGTGAATTGATTGACTCACCAAATTTGGCCCATGGCCACCTAAGGGATACAATATCCATCAAAACTACTAGTGGAATGACAGTATTAACACTCCACTTAGCCTAAAAGTAGGTGACCAGTACAAAGAAGCTTCCCTGAGAAGACCCACCAAGTACACCACCTAATATTAATTAACAACAACAACAACATTGAGTTATGATCAAGAAAAGTTCTCTCTTTCATTAAGGGAGAAAAGAAGTAAAGAGCCAGACCAAATTTTTTAAGGAAGTAGTTAGACTAATGGGTAGCTGATTTTAAAAGTTTTGAATCTTTGATGGGGAAAATGGTTAGAGTGTGTGTATGGGGACTGTTTGAGTCTTCCATCCCACAAGAACATGAGCACAGGGTGAGGGAGGGGACACAATCCAAGCTTTCAAGCACTAGAGATCTCAACTTTTCTTTGTGTTTGTCTTGTCCTCTGTTGCAATGCTTTTGGCTTTGGAATAGTTTGGATAAATTCTCCATTAGTATGTGTAGAATAGGATGTATTCCCAACTTCAAAGGCTAGACAAGAAAATAACAAAAGTCAACAAAAATGGGATTTCCATTACTTTTGCCAATTAAGTATGAGATAAGTGAGATTATTTGATTAAATCTAACCCTTATGGCCAACTTTCTTGTTTTTGTTGAAACATGTTGATGATAACTTCACAATTAGTCCAGATTGTAAGTGGATGATTCCTAATCACTGTGCCTGTGGAACTTGTTTGAGAATGCCTTTGACCTTTGATTCTAGTGTGCTCCCTACAAAACCAGAATTAAGGGAAGCACAAATATAGGAATCATGCAGGAAAACCATGGCCACTTAGCCAGCCTTGTAACTATCCTTAAAAAAGAATTCCTATCGGTAACAATGTAACATGATGTGTTTGGTATTAAGCCTTGGTATGCAGGCCAAGAAGTGGCTGGGTCAGGACTTAAGGTAACAATTTCATGATTAGCGTGGTGTAAAAGATTTTTAAATCATGAACCCATTTATTAATGTTGATCAAGGTTTGGTGGTTGGTGATTATACACATTTATTAAGGGGGTTGATACGTACCCTAGTGGAAGGAAGTCCTTGCCTCATCACCGCTCGAGTCAGCTGGTTGTGGGTTCAAGTCGGCATGCCCTACTATCGTTTGTTGGTCCTATAGAAGCGCTACTTATCGTATGGGGGTTTCGGCTTGGGGGCTATGATCATTATCGGAGAACCCTTTTATTTTTTATCAAAATAAATAAATAAAGGTTTGGTAGGGTTGGGAGATACAATTTTACAGTTAAGAGGAAAATAAAACTACCTAGTCACATTGCCCCTACACTACACCACATACAAGGTGTATGAAATTACTACCCACCCTCTATTGTTGCCTCTATGTATGCTCTCATTGGTCCCCACATCGTTGGTGTAAAGAAGGATTACACAATCAAGCAACAATCTCTTACCCTATATTTAATTCTGTAATTATTTTTTATGTTGCAAAGAAAAAGGGGGACCGTATACAAGAGGGGTGTAGGAGTCTCATAACCAAGAACCCATATGCAAATATTCAACTGCACTTTATGCCAATCAGTTGCACTAAGTAGCTGTCCTCATTAGAGAATCACGTTTGAATCCATTATTTGCATTTCCAAATTCTCTTCTTCAAAGGTTTCTGATTGAAGAGTTCAACGATTTTGAGGTTGAGGTGAACGAAGCAAGCAAGCCTTCCGTTAGGCTTTCGAGTTTACTTCAAGAGAACTCATTGGCCTGGGTTCTTGACGCAATTAGTTGGAAAAAAAATAAAAAATTATAAGCATTGTTATTTATTAATTTTTAAAAAAAAATTTCTCATTATGATGAGTTGTAGTCAATTAGGAGGACTGATATGTCTTTTTCCCTCATCCATTTGCTACTGTTTCTTATCCTTTAACTGCGAAAACACTTCTATTGAATCGCATCCAATGCACATCACATCTTAAGAAACCTTTCAGCACAGATTCAACAAAGTTGCTCCAGAATTGCACTTTGTCGTGTGGCTTTAAATTGGGGCTCATTTTTTTATTCTAACTTCATTCTTAGAATTAAGAGTCAAAATTAGATTTTCTTGGAAAAGCTTTCAGATACCCAAAAAACATCAAAAGCCAAAAATCACAGTAAACTATGACTTTCCGTCCAATTTTGGGCGGGAAAAACTTCAAAACAGGAAAAACTTCAAAACAGTTCTCCATCCCATCAGACATTTTTTTGCCAAGGTCCATATTGACCCTACAATTGTATGAACTCTATAATACCTAATGAGATCCATCTAACTTTTACAAAAACACATAAAGAACAACAATAAACACCCCATTCCATGAGTGGTCCAAAGAGATGAGAAGAATTGAACTTAAAACCACACGTTCTCTTAGGTCTTTTGCCAACTCGATTACCCCTTAAGATTTCAGTTCTCTTAGGTCCTTTGTCAACTCGACTAGGGGTGTCAATTTGTGGCCCGAACCGGGTAAACCGACCGGGACCGACCGTTTAAAGACCGGCCCGACCCGGACCGTTTATTAAACGTGTCGGGCTTGAGCCCGGCCCGTTTATAAATGGTCGGTCTCGGTTTTGCTACTTGAACCGTCGGGCGCCCGACCGAGACCGACCGAATAACGCCCGACCGAGACCGGCCTATTGTGCACCGACTTGACCCGACCCTTTAATGATTGTAGAATACCTATTTTACCCCCCAAATTAAAGAATAAAAACTAAAAAGTAAAGACATGTTCACATTTTAAATAATGGTTATATTTTGTATCATTTATTGATTTATTGTCATTTTTTTTGGCTTGCATAAGTGGGCCGGAATATAATAGCACATTTTAAAGAGGGCCCGTTTAAAAACCGGTTAAAGCCCGTTTAACATTAAACATGTCCGTAGCCCGGTTAAGGCCCGATTAAAGCCCGATTAAGGTAGCCCGATTATAACCCGAGACCGACCGATCGAATATAAAGTGTATCATGCCCTTAATAACTAAGCCCGATTAGTTAAATGGGCGGACACGGTGTAGCCTTTGAAAGTCTTCAAGCCCGATTAAGCCCGACTGAAACCGAACCGGCCCGACCGGTTGACACCCCTACATGAGGTAATGATTACTTATATTTCCTTTTTACGTACGAAGATTTCACTTCCCTTCCCTTCCCTTTAATTCCCCTTGCAACCAAACATAGCTTTAAGAAAAAGAGATGTCCCGTGGTATTGAAGTACAGATCTCAAGTGATACTTGTTAATAACTTGAATTTGTGACAATTAATTTGCATTGACGACATTACATCTCTCCTGATTCCACTTGGTTTCATATTAGCTTTATTTGAATTTTTATGTGTAGGAGAGTAATAAATTCTCCACCAAGAAAATAGGAAGTCCATATTGAGGATACGAAATCTACTAAGTAGGTGGTTAATGTTTAAAGTCAAAAGATTTCCACCTCCACCCCCCCCCCCCCCCCCCCAATGAAGACCCAAAATTTCTCTAGTAGTAAAGGGTGATATTGTATTCAAATCTTTAAGATCAGTTAATAATTATATAGCTTTAAATGGGAAAATGGCTTTTCTGAGGTTTGGTGAAGAAAGTTAAAAGAATATGAGAAAGGTATGAACCAGAGGTTTTTCTCTGTTTTTTGGTGGAAATTAATGTACTAGAGGCGGATGAGCACTGGTTGAAACCAGAAGTCTTCCATGTACCTACCAATCTTTGAAATCTCTATATTAATTACATGGTTGGTTTGTGGACTTTCTTTGACATGTCTGGGATCTTCTTCCTTCTTGGTGTCATGAACAAGGGCGATTTGTAAGTGGGTAGTTGGTTACCCTGCAAAAGCTCTTTAGATATCCTAGTTTCCTGTTGAATCTTGTACAGCCACTTTTTGGCCTCAGACGCCATATGAATTTCCCCCACCCCCCAAACCAAGGATTTAGTTATCCGTATTTGTATTGGTATTGGTATCGGCATACTAATACAATATGGGTTGGTATCGGTAAGGGTCAATGTGTATCGGTCATTTTTGGCTCTTACTTTTTCAAAAAAAGTACATTTTTTTTACTGTTTTACCCCTGAAACGATACGTGCAACCAATTTAGATAGGTCCGGTATCAATACCGGTCTCATTTGATACCGATACAATTCATCGATACCTACCCCAGCTTTCATTTTTCCATCTGGATAAAGTTGTTCCTAAATACAATAACAACAACAATAACTATAACCTTATCCCAATTAAATGGGTCAACTGCATAGATCTGATATAGATATAAGAATATACAGAGGTTACATAAGGGAAATAAGATGAGGTAAGAGAAGAAGTGAAATCATGGAAACATCACTATAAGGGGTCGGCTACATAGGTTATTGTCTTCTATAAAATTCTATCTGTAGTTATGTTAGAATAAATTCCTACCAATTGCATATATTTCTTACCACTTCGTCAATAGTGAGTCTAGGTCTACCCCTACCTCTTCTAGCTCCAATCAACTGAATTTGGTCACTCTTATTTACTAGGGCATCCAAAGGTTGTTGTTGAACGTGACCGAACCACTTCAATCGGTTCTCATGGAACTTGTCTTGGATTAATGCGACTCTCAAATCATTTATAATATGATCATTCCTTACTCTATCTTTCCTAGTCTTGCCGCAAAGCCCTCTCAATGTCCTCATCTCTATTACACTTTGTTTATTTAAATTCCTTTTCTTGATTGCCCAACATTCCGCTATGTATATCATTGTTGGTCGTATAATTCTCTAATAAAATTTTCCCTTATCCAATAAAAAATTTCCTTAGTATCAAGGATAAATGTATCTCAAATGCTGGGAACTATCCATGTCTCCTTCCTGATCCAAAATCTTTTTCCCCTACTTGGGTCCTTACCCTTGGAGTTTTTAACGTTTCTCATGCTATTTGGGCCCACGAGCTGAATGCAGACCATCTAATATAGGGGGTCAATTACAGGTCCGGCCTTTGTAAGGGAAGGGGTTAAATATATAGGTAATGGGCGAATTTCTTCTTATATTTTCTTGTATTTATTTTATGTATTAATATTTTTCTTTTAATTACTATTTTATTCATAAATCATTTCGACTGTAAAAAAAACCAATATTGTGACATTTCTTTTGGGCCGGTGTGGCGGGAGGATTGAACCCCCGACACCGTGGTTCGTAGCCACGTGCTCTAATCCTCTGAGCTACAGGCCCCACCCCGTCTCCACTGGATCTGTTCTCGGGAGTACCCTCAAAAAGGAACCTTTCTGGCCGTTTAAAGCTTGAATTGGCTCAGCCTGATTAATGGCAGCCCAACTTGTTTATTAATTGGTCATTCCAGGTGTAAGAGTGTTACCCGACGGGCACCTAACTAGGGGATCGATTAATAGCTTGATTCAGTCCAACATGTTTAAGGTACCAATACCTGATCGACCATTTACTAATGGGATCATGTCTAGCATATCAGCACCGATTACTTATATTGGCCGATCACAATGCAATGTCCTAAAGTAGGGAAGCCCAATTAAGCCTAAACGAACCGACTTGGCTCGACCTTTGACACCCCTAATCTAGTGGCGCTACAGTTAACTTTCCCAAGTCCAAACTATCCTAAATAATATAATTCAATAATAAGGGTATAACCGCTCTGGTTGAATCGAGTTTTTGAAAACCCAAGCCCAGCCTACGATTCTCTGGACGCCTGGTCCGGCCTTACCATTGAATTGCGATATCTCCGTCCAAGCCCGGCCGTATTGGGCTCAGGGTGGGTGGGACTTGGTCCTGGCGAGCTCAGGACCCTGACCGTGCCAAGCTGGGCTGAGATCAACTCAAGGTCTCAGCCTAGAGCATGGCCCCGCCTGAGGCCTGACCCAAGACTTTGAAATTTCAACCTTGGTCCCGTGGGCAGAAATGCCAAGCTAAGCCCTGAAATTTTATGTGGACTTAGGCTCACCACACCAAAAATTCAGCCCACGGGCTGAAATCCCCCCTGTGCAGGTCCTAAAATTTCTGAGCACCACGTATAAACCAGGAGTTTCTGGCCCTAGTGAATCTTAGGCGGGTGGTCTCAAGGAATTATGCCCAAGAAATTATGCAACATCGAAGTTTTGATCACGAGACTTCACTTCCTGAAGCGGAGTCTCATGTCCCCTCCAAGCCAACTGTGCTAACCCTTTGGTGTTATAATTTTCTTTAAGCTATTCTTCCAATTTAAGCACTCTGAACAATCACATCCATTTATTTGACGTGGCCAGATGTGGCAATATCTAATGTCACCAAGATTTTGGCCCATCTTTTGGCTTTGATACTTACCTTTCAACCAGATATTTACCCAATTAGTTTCTCTTTTGATTTCTATTATCTTTATTCGTATAATTTCATTTCACTTAACTATAGCAATAAATTTTTTTTATTTTTATACTACTCTTCCTTTAAGTTCCTTTAAGGACTGGTTGAGCTCAAACTTTGCTTCCATCGCTCTTGTTGATGGGTTATAAATTCTTTATATCATTTTAATGCGTTATGGGAGCAAAAATTTCAATTATAGGAAACTTTGATAAACTTATCCAAGAGGCCACAATCCGAATATCTGCCATGAGATAGAACAGATGAACCCATAATTTGTGGATATATCGGCCCGAAGATCCCTTTACTCAGAGTTTGTCAAGTGGAAAAATAGAGATTAAAAAAATAAGTATAATGGAAGAGTCCTCAGAATTAAGAACTTATTTCATGTCAAAAAACATTGAGTGTAGTGCACCCACTTGGTCTATTAGGCTTTAGCCATGGGCTTCTAGTAGTTTTATATTAGTTTCTTTGTTTTGCTAGTGTGAGCCTTAAAAATTTTAGGGTTGTCCAAGTATGATATGGTCTTGGAAGAACTCAATCTCATAAATTAGCTTACAAGGTGAGAGGACCCATGACCATATCAACCCACATCAATTCCCATTGAAAATTGACATGAGATCAACCCCCATAAACTGATTATGAGATTGAACAACGTGGTGGAGCTATTTGGTGGAATTCAAAAAATGGTGGATATGAATGTCACTCCATGCAAAAAGATTTATATCCCTTGAAATCGTAAGCAGTGAAGGCATAGTGATGATCATTAACAAAATCATGGAAGCTTTGACTAATTTCCAATCGCATATAAGTAAACAACTCCCAGAATGTATGTTATCACGTCAACATCATCCTCTACTCATGTGCAAAATTTTAGCCATCAGGAGTATATAATTCGCAAACTAACAAATATCTGCCAAAAATAATAAGAGAACATTAAAAGAAAAATAAGAGAAGACAATAGTGAAAAGTGTGGGATCTCATCTTACCTCAAAAGTAGGGATGTAAATGGATAGTTGAAATTCAAATTTGAATTTGCATTTGTATTCGTTTAAGGATATTCGTATTTGGTCAAATGATTTATGGATTAAAGTCTGAATTATCCAGAAAATAATTATCCGATCCGATTAAATAATCAATTAATGATTTTAAGGGTTCTTGAAGTTTAATCAGGTTCTAGAGAATGAGGAAAAGAGTTAAAACAACTAAGAAAGATGGATTAAGAGCAAATTATATTCATCGGGGGGAGGAAAGTCCGGATTACACGACTCAGAGAGTAAGGATAGTTGAAAATCCGAATTAGATCTGCAGCCATATGCGTTTAGAGTTATCTGTATTTGATCAGGAAATATCCAGATCCGAACACATCCAATCCAAACTCAATCCATATCCGATCTTTTTACATCCCTACTCAAAATAGATTACCATTTATTAGCAATTTGAACTATTACATAATCATTGGACCTCCAATTCATATCAACCGTACCTTATAAAAACACAAGAAATAAAGCGTATGCCAATTCAGATAGAAATGAACTAAACATTTAATGTGTTAGCTACGTCAATAACAAATCGATATCTAATGTCTCCTCTTGCAAGTCGTTCCATAGCTGTGTTCACATAGTCCATTGATATAACTTCGATATCTGCAACTATGTTGTGCTTCCCTGCAAAATCTATCATTTCTTGTGTTTCTTTCATCCCACCTACTCCACTTCCCCCAACTAGCTTCCTCCCTATAGTTCAAAATGCAAAGAGATTTAAGAGTTGGACTATATAACCCATCTGTGGGTTGCCCAGATGGTTAGGACGAACTGGGAATTGTGTGAATAGGCGAACGCCATACTAACATAGAAAGCTTAGGCTTTGAGAATTCTTTTACTAACTTACCCCGAAGTAATGGAAAGATTGGCAATTCTATTGCTCTCTCTGATACACCCAACACCACTAGCTTCCCTTGAGGCTTTAACAGATCAAGCAATGGTTCTATAGGGTGAGAGGCAGAGACCGTATCAATAATTCCATCCATTGTGCTGACCGCAGCCTACACGTTAGGTTAGGAAAAAATAAAAGCCTATACACATTAGTTCAAACATGTAGAATTTAAGGATTTAGATCCTCTCCAATGCACATCCAATAGTTAGGAAGATGTGGAGGTGCACACCCATGTGCCCCAATCCTCCTAGCCGTTGGATGTCTAGGCATCCCAGTGGTTGAAGAGTATATGAATCCAAGATTTAAACCATACGTTCCCACCTTAGACATTCAAGATCTGGATCCTCTCCAACTATTCTTCCTCCAACCAGACACATGCATACAACCCAACACCTAGTGACATGCGACCCTAGATGATCAACAAGCAGTCGTGCATGTGTCCGGTTAGACTTTGGAGAGTCGTTGGAGAAGATCCCAATCAGCTCACCTTCATTTGGTCTGAATCCTTGCTGACCAAAAATGAATCAGCCCCAAATCTTTCAGTGGCTTCCTTCTTTTTGCTTGGTGATGTACTGATCACAGTCACCTTCATCCCCAAGGCCTTACCAAACTTCACTGCCACATGCCCAAGTCCACCAAGCCCAACCACTCCCAAATGCTTTCCAGACTTATCCAGTCCATAGTATTTCATGGGGCTATATACAGTACTCCCGGCACATAGTAACGGTGCAGTAGCATCTAACGGTAGATTCTCCGGCAAGCGAACGGCGAAGTGTTCATTAACAACGAAGATATCGGAATATCCGCCGTAGTTTTTCTTTCCGGTTCCATCATCAAACATGGTGTACGTAAATTCCACTTTGGGGCAATAGGTCTCAAAGTCCTGCTCACAGCTTTCGCAAGCACCGCAAGAGCCAACCAAGCACCCCACGCCTACTTTATCACCTATCTTGAATTTCTCTACGTTGCACCCTACTTGGGTCACTACTCCCACAATCTCGTGCCTGTGTTCAATGAAATTGACAAAGAGAGTGAACTAGAGAATAGATCTAGCTTATAAGCATTGCCTTCCAATTTACATATCTTTAGTGCCTTGTTAATGTTGTTACTTATGTTGGCAAGGCTTGCCAAAAGCTTGTGCTTGAAGAATTGTCGTGGGGTTTGGGTGCTTTTTCCCAAAAATTATAGTGGGAAGAAGGCTAAATTAGTTCCACAAGTACTTCTCGCCCTCCTCTGATAGAGAGTTAATAGGAGTAGACCCAAGCATGGTTTCAAGTATCAATCTTGTATCGTCCATATCGGATTAGTATTGGTTGAGATCGATCTGAATCGGTATTCGTTTCTTCTCAGGGGTAAAATAGTAAAAAAAAAAAACCAATACTTTTAAAAAAAGCAGGGGTAAAACCAACCAATACCCACCGATCCGATCCTATCCGATTCTGATACCATCCCTTAAATCCTTGGACCCAAGTGATTGTAAGTACTAGTAATAGTTCTTTGACCGGTTCCCTCAGTCTGCTTGGTTCTCATGGGTAGGCCTAGACATATGGCTGTTTTGTGCGAGAGATTATTCTCTGTAGTGAGTGCGGTGAGCATCGGATGGCTGAGAGCATCTGGACACGTGCCCCGAGGTCCTCTCAGCCATCCGATGCTTATTGCACCACTACACTTACTGTAAAGGATGTTTTAACGTTTTGTGCTTGCTTAATCCTTGTATCCTTTTCCATGCGACCATTCTCCTTACAAATTGATTTGTCTATAGGGATAGACTGTTGATTTTTCTCGTGGAGCTCTCTTTATGTATTATATATATCCTATCATATCCTCAATTTGGGGTGGGGTGGGGTGGGGTGGGGTGGGGTGGGGTGGGGGGAGAATTTTGGGCTTTGTTCAATATATTCTAATCATCCCCTCCCCCATCGAAAAAAAAAAAAAGTGATGGGGAAGGGGGTTTAGTTTAGACCTCTCTTAGTAAAAACGCATTTAAAACACTATTATCTTATGTTATCATTTAAAACACGTTTAGTTAGTTGTTTGTGTAACATTCAGTGTAAAAAGGGCAAACGATTACCTATTCATTTTAAACGCGTTTTTGCTAACATAGCTCTAAACTAAGCCCGGCACCGTCCGTTTAAAACCCAGTATGGTCCGTATAATTTATGGGTCTGGGTTGGATGTTCCTATTTGGAGAATAATGGAAAAAAAAAAAATTACACATAAAGGTGCAATGAATAGAATATGAGACTGAAGAATAGATGAGAAAATGTCAGCCTGTGAGAGACATGTATACCCAGGAACAATAGGGTGAACACCAAATCCGAAATCATCCCTTATAAAGTGAAGGTCTGTATGGCAGATTCCACAGTAAAGTATCTTCATGGTAATATCATCATCTCCATTGACCCTGTAAAGAACTCCATAAAACACTCAAATATCATAATCTAGTTCTGTATCAATAGAAGACTATTACTTCTAAGTTGTCTTTGAATCAAACCGTGAGGCTTGGTAACATATAATATTACCTCCTAGTAAAGTGAAATGGAGAGAGAATTCCAGAGGGGTCTTGCGCTGCCCAGCCGAAGGCCTTCTGTGTCTGCTCTTCTCCTTCACTGTTGGACATTTTACAACTAAGATAGGACGGAGAGATAAAGAACTACAAAGAGACTAGAGAGTTTGTGTGAGAGAAAGAACAAGAGAGTAATGTGCTTTAAGTCGGACTTACTTTGTGGAGGAGGAGATGCATGTCTGTCTTTATAGGAGGAGAGAATTTAAGGTGTCGTAATAAGTGACATAATACCATTTTTATTTTATAAGGAGGTGAGGATAAATAGGCCTTTGTTCTTTTTATTTTTTATTTTTTTGTTAGGTAAGGAGGGAAGTAGGTAACAACAACTCGAAACCTCCCTGTGAACATGACATTTTTGCACACCACAACTCACCCACTACCCCGAATAATTGTTATTAATTATCCCTTAGTCTTGATCTGTGTTTGTTTGAAGGAAAATAAAGAAAATAATAAGGTGAGAGAAAAGGTGGGATATTAGAATAATAGATGTGTACTCTAATAAAATTCAAAAATACCAACTTTGTCTATATTACATGGCACTGAAATGTAAGGAGGTAACATTTGATTTATTACCAACGGGGGTTGGTAGTCTAGTGGTGAAAATGCCCTCAATCCATCATTGCTCGAGTCGGTCGATTGTGGGTTCAAGTCTTGGCATCCCCCACTATCGTACATTGGTCCTGCGGAAGAGTCGTTTGCCATATGGGGGCTTGTCCTTGGGGCAATGATCACTACCATGGAGCACCCTTTCTGCACAAAATTAAAACATTTGATTCATTTAAAGCATGCAAGTCAATTTTTGTTTGCTTAATTATGTTGCACACAATTTTCTCCACAAATATAAAAAATATAACAGAATGGTTTGTATTGGCCTGATCGGAATGGTATCAGTCTTGACTGATCCCTAATCCTGACCTTTCCGATCCCATTCCACATGTATGATTCAAGGGTAAAATCATAATAAAAGCTGATTAAAAAAAAAAAAAAAAAAAAAAATAAGGGTAGATCTATTCAATACCATTTGATCCAATCCGATCGAGAATGATGTCGAAATGCTATGAACCTTAACCATTCCTGTGACGATTACGGGTTTTAGAACCTTGCCCACCGCAGCATTCTCAAAATTCTTACTCTTTTTTTTTTTGTTTAACTTTTGGAAAAAGAGATAGAAAAGAGTTTGGATGGGTCCCACACATTTCTCTAACTCTCTTGCTTTACATATTTTAGGGCCTATTTATTTGGCGGACAAAAAAGGGTGAAAAAGAAGTATATATAGGCTCCAGATATAATGAGGTTAAAGAACATTTGTTTTCTTTGCTAAAATTTGCATTACAATTAACGAAAATATATATATATATATACACAAAAGTAGCCTAGAGATTTCCATCACTCAGACATCAATGATAGTTTCTCCCACCTTTGACATTGGAGAAACCCAAAAAAAAAAAGGGATTACATCATTGGAAACCTTGCTCTTTCAAGGAAATCTTTCAAAATATTAATGGATCCATGCTTAGGATAAATGGCTTGGCACCCCAGCAAACAAGTTTCCTTAAATGAATGGTTATCTTCTTAGTTTTCATTCAAGACAATCAAACACCTATTTTCTTAGACATTAAAAAAAAATCCTACTCATTTATTTATTTTGGTAAACTACAAATTTATTCTCACCCCACTATTATAGTTCCCATATATTTTACCGTCCCACCCTTTTTATCAGCTAAACAAATAGTAGCTTAAGGTTTCATAATAATTGAGTATGACCTTTTAGATTATATAACAGTCAGGTTTGGACTTTTACCTCAATAAACAAAGTTTTTATTTATTTTTTTTATGAGAAAAAGAAAATCACCTAATTAAGGATGACTTCGTGGCTAAGGCAGTAAAGCGAGACATTTCGGATATGGCTCTGACCTCTCCAAATAAAAGAAAGTCGATGCAATGGAGAGTGGGTGTCGGTGAGTGGTGAGCTTCTAAGAACAAACAAACGGATCAGATCAATAATTTTTTTCGATGAAATCAGAGGTAAGATTTTGCTTTTAAAATTTAGGAGATAGATTTATTTATCTGAGAACTGTTGTGAGAGATCAGACAACAATCTAGAAGCAAAATTTACTTTTTAATTAGGGGAAAGTTTTCCTTCACCCTGTGGTGAAAAGAGTTATTAGATTGGGCTCTTTTGTAGCGTAATATAAGTATGTAACATAGATTCAAGGGTTGGGTATTCTCAAATATGTAGTCCAAGGTTTATTGGATCTACACTATATGTTGTGTGATAAAGGATCCCCACGCGGTGTTACCTACATGATAGGGGATCAGTGTGTAATGCCTTCTTAATACCAATTAAATTCCTTGACCATGATTAAAAGAAAACTTCGTCATTATTATATAATTATAGCATAACTATTCCAATAGTTTACAAGTGATCTGTGGATCATAAAGGTTTTTTCACCACATGGATCTTTTAGTCATCTAATCACTATCATTTCTCTTATTTGTTGGAGTTCTAAATATTCTTCCAAAGTTGGCCATGGGTTAAATAATTGGTCTTTTACCATTGCTTGAGGAAAATCATATCCAAGAAGTTATTATGTTTTAATTTTTCCTTTTGGGTAACGTACGGTTGTACCTTTATATCCATCTCTCTCTTCTTAAGATAAAATGACATACTTGCCCTCCTCTTGGAAGGGTTATTTCTATTGTAAATTGTGAAAAATTTAACTATATATGATCTTTTAGAAAATGATTAATTAAAATGTGGCACATCACTCATCTAATGGTATTTACCAAAAATTTGGTAGCCTAATACCTTTTCCGCAGAAATATTTTTAATAAAAAAAAAAAAACATAGCACTACAACAAAACGTCAAGAGATTTGGAAGTACATATGCAAAAATATAACACTAATGGGAAAAAGAACACCGTCCTACTATTGCAGAAAACTCCTAAAGATAGGGTGCTTGAAAAAAAATCTATATCCTTTAAATTAACCATTAGAGCATATTGATTATCATAATCATAATCATGAACATCAAACTAATTGTCAATCTTATCCGCATAAAAAACTCCCACCTATAAATGTATGTCATGATCATGATCTCATTAGATTAGTTAAATTAAGGGTTAGGTTACATTATTAGGTAGAGTTTGATTTTGAAATCTATTTTTGTTGTCTTTTATTATTCTATTTATACCCTATTAAAAACAATGGAAATTAATTTGGCATGTGGTCATTTCTACCCTCTAGTACTAATATGATAAATTTTAGTCAATAAGAATTATACTATATGATATCACCGATAAATGGTTTCTTTGAGGAATCGTGGCCCCTGCACCCAAATATATGGGGTGAAATGACTGACCTGCCCCCATAAAATGCAAAATAACAACATTATTAATGATGCTTTCTTGTAGGGGTGTCAACCAATTGGGCTGGTCCGGTTTCGATCGGGCTTAATCGGGCTTGAAGACTTTCAAAGGCAGCACTGTGTCCGCCCATTTAACTAATCGGGCTTAGTTATTGAGGGCATGGTACGCTTTATATTCGGTCGGTCGGTCGACCTCGGGATATAATCGGGCTACCTTAATCGGGCTTTAGTCGGGCCTTAACCGAGCTTTAACCGATTTTTAAACGGGCCCTCTTTAAATGTGCTCTTATATTCCAACCCACTCATGCAAGCCCAAAAAAATGACAATAAATCAATAAATGATACCAAATATAACCATTATTTAAAATGTGAATATGTCTTTACTTTTTAGTTTTTACTCTTTAATTTGGGGGGTAAAATAGGTATCCTACAATCATTAAAGGGTCGGGCCAGGCCGGTGCACAATAGGTCGGTCTCGTTTGGGTGTTATTCGGTTAGTCTCGGTCGGGCGTCCGACGGTCCGACAATATCTCAGTATTCTTTTCATCTTTTCTCATAATATAATTTCACAGTATCCGCAGACAAGGTCGACCACCTGGAGAGAGTGCTCTACGAACAGCTCGGCTGTAGGCTGGTTGTAAATCAGGAAAACTACTGTGCTAACGCGCCCTCTATTAGGTTGTTCTGGCACACGCCTTACTCAAATAGGGGCGGTGGGACTTGATTCTTTGCTTCTGGTGCCCTGCCCTCCACCACCCTACCTCTGTTAGCAGGTTCAGAGAGTCTCAGGTTGGAGGTAGGGTCAGTTGGATCAAGGCTTTTCTTCATTCTAATTATTATGTTGGGTGGCAAGTAAAATTACCCAGAATATCAGCAGACCTGGCTTGCTGCTATCTCACTTTCATAGTTCCCAGTAGCAAGTAGCAACAGCAAACTGCCACCCAATGATGCAAACTCTGCTTACAACTACAAACTTTGGTTCCATCTGATGTTGAATTTCTTATTTCGTAAGGATCTAAATTTCAGAAACTACTAAACAAAGTTTTTGAAGGATTGATATATAATCCACAAAAGCTGGAAATCTGTTTTGATTTGAAGTTGACGATAAGTGATCTGATGATGAATATATTTCCCAAATATGTGCACAGTTGAGAAAACAGATTTGTTTCCGCAGATTCATATGATTGCTTACATGGGCTTCTTTTATATATATCAATATCTCACAGTTTCTTACATTGTTGCATGTTAGGGTAGGTTTTTGTTTGCCACAAAGGCTTAAAAATGTTGGAATGATAGCAGAGAAGCCAATCAAACACAAAATAGTTGATGGGTCTAGTAATCTAAATTTACAATGACAGTGAAGTTGATCACACCCGGGTAACAGACCTGTGCAAGTTGCAGCATTGCCATCAATGCCACATTAGTCAATGATACAAGCAAAAAAGAAGGTAATTCTCCTCGGTTGTTATTATAGAGATGGAATGCTTATGATCAGATAGGTGAACAAATTGTTATGTTCATTATCTATCATTACTAGAATTAGATGCACAAAACAAGCAATATGATCAAGCATAAAAGATATTCATAACAAGTAAGGATGAATTTAAACTTACAAAATCAGACATGAATCAATAAGTTATTATCATTTCGCATCTTCTGCACCAGTAGGGAGTTTCAAGAAAGAGCGGCTGTATTTTCTATCCCTCCCAAGATTCACCAACTCTTTTGCTTCGTCAAGCTTTGACTCCTTGACCAATCCATCCACTACAACTTGCAAGAGCCCTGCATCCAGCAAGCAATGACGGTTGAGACTATCCTGGCAAAGTTTAAAAGCCAGATCAAAATCCCCCTTCTTACAAAGGCAAGGTACGATTGTCTGAATGGTCATTCGATTTGAGACGCAGTCTTCTTTGGCTAAATCATCATAAATCCTCATAGCATCTTCTATATTTCCCTCATTGCAAAAGCCTTTAATCAAAGAATTAAAACTAAAAATATCAGGTTTCAATCCCCTGGTCCTTAATTCCTTAACTAGCTCAACCGCCTCCTGTGTCTTTCCTCCACGAACCAGTCCCTCCAACTTCGCATTAAAACTTCTATTATCAGGAGTGCAATTGGTGTTCTCCATTTTAGCCCAAATCTTCTCTCCATCAGAAAATCTATCATGTTCATATAACGCTTTCAAGAGCGTATTAAAAGTAATCATATCTGGCTCCACCTCGTTCCTCTCCATCTCATCTAGCATTCTAATCGCAAAATCGAACTGACCCATCTCACAGAAAGCACGGATCATGATATTGTAAGTGAAACGATTTGGGATAACAGACAAGCTCGGCGGAAGCACACGAAAATACCTATCGGCCTTCAAGAAGTTCTTGGAATCGACGCAAGCAGTGAGAAGGGCATTGAAAGACATAACAGTACGTGGGCATTTCAGTTCAGGCATTTGATCGAACGTCTTGGAGGCATGATCAAACATACCTGATTTCCCATATAAAGAGATGAGACGAACAGCGAAGCCTTCTTTAGAGATGTCATTGTACTTCTTCTGTTCTTCGAGGATCTCTTCGATGTAGTGGAACTTTTTCGCATCGGCAAGTCGACGAACAGTGATCTCGTAGAAGCGAGGCCTGCAGCGGAATCGGTGTTCTTCGGAGCATTTTTTGAACTTCTCGACAAGTTTTTTGAAACTCCGTTCCTTGACGATGCCTTGAAGGAGGGTGTTGAGAGAAGGCGAAGAAGAAGATGCAGAAGGGCTAGTAATGGTAGGTGAAGTACAGAATCTCCGATAGAGAAGGCGACTGAAAGAAGACATTTTGCCTAGTTTGCAAAAAATGGAACAAGGGAAGGGGTTTAAGGAATTAGATCATGGACTCGGGCCTCAGGGTTTTAGTTTTTTTTTTTTTCGCACTGTTTTGGATTTAAGTATCGTTATCCGTGTCGGTCTTGGCTGATATTAATACGATACTGAAATCGATAATATTGATCTGGGTTGGACTGCTGGTCCTTCTTAATAACCTTATCAAGGCTGAAGTTAGTTAGACTATTTAAATGAATAATTTCCTTTTAAAGATAGCTAAACGAAAGTACTTAAAAATAAATTAATAATAGAAATTGGAAAATTTGAATCTTGATGAAGGGGTAGAAGTTTAGAGAGGAAAGGTTGTCTAAACACTCTAAACCACTGCCTCACATTGAATATTCTACTTATTTTTATAAGAGAGGAAAAATTAATAAAAACTTTATTTGAAGGGGTATAACGTTTTGATTAATACCTGTTAAAATGTACGTTCATAGGGATCCGGCTCCTCTCCATAGAGCCTAAGGATCATAGAGTGATCCCACAGTTTGGAGGACTAGGGCATGTGTCCCGAGGTCACCCTAGTAGTGGTCTCTGTGTTCTATTGAGAGGAATCTTATCCATTTCAAGGAGCTTAAAAAGAGAAAGAGAGAGAGAGGGAAAGAGAGAGAGAGAGAGAGAGAGAGAGAGAGAGAGAGAGAGAGAGAGAGAGAGAGTACAATAGTTATAAGAAGTTAGGGATTTCATCTCACCTCAAAACTGATGACAATTTATTAGCAAATGAACTATTACATAACCATAGGGCCTTCAACTCATATCAATCTCACCATATAAGAAACAAATAATCATTTCCATACAAATATTATTCTTCCTACTACTCCCAAACCCTAAAAAAAATTGAAAAGTACACACAAAAAAAAAAAAAAAAAAAAAAAGAAAAAAAAAAAGAAGAAGAAGAAGAAAAAGATGTGAATGTTGACTCAGATAGATTAGTTAAACAGTCAAGGTATTAGCTATATCAATGACAAATCGATATCTAATGTCTCCTCTCGCAAGTCGATCCATGGCTGTGTTCACATAGTCCATTGATATAACTTCAATATTAGCCACAATGTTGTGCTTCCCTGCAAAATCTATCATTTCTTGTGTTTCTTTCATCCCTCCAACTGCACTTCCCCCAACAAGCTTCCTCCCTGTAATTTAAAATGAAAGGAGATTAAGAGTTAAGATTCATAACTTTTGAGATTAAATCTTCAATGGCCCAGGTCAAGACCTACATGGTACATGGGCTTGGGCACTGCTTAAAATTTCAAGATCTACATGATACATGGGCTTGGGCCATGCTTAGAAATTTTATCTTTACTTACCCATAAGTAATGGAAAGATTGGCAGCTCCACTGTTTTTTCAGATGCACCCACCACCACTAGCTTCCCATGAGGCTTCAATAGATCAATCAATGGTGCCATAGGGTGAGGTGCAGAAACCGTATCTATAATGCCATCCATTGTGCTCACCGCACCCTACACATTAGTTCAAACAAGTAAGATTTAAACCATACATGATATAATATATAGGAAACAGTGAGTTTGTACACTTAAGCTTACCTTCATTTGGTCTGAGTCCTTGCTTAGCAAAAACGAATCTGCTCCAAGTAGTTCAATGGCTTCCTTCTTCTTGCTTGGTGATGTACTAATCACAGTCACCTTCATACCAAATGCCTTAGCAAACTTCACAGCCACATGCCCAAGTCCACCAAGCCCCACCACTCCCAAATGCAGTCCTGACTTATCCAGTCCATAGTATTTCATGGGGCTGTATACAGTAATCCCGGCACATAGTAATGGTGCAGCGGCATCTAACGGTAGATTTTCCGGGAAGCGAACGGCAAAATGCTTATTAACAACGAAGATATCAGAATATCCACCGTAGTTTTTCTTTCCGGTGCCGTCGTCAACGATGTTGTATGTTATTTCCACTTTGGGGCAATAGATCTCCAAATCCTCTTGGCAATTTTCGCAAGAATGGCAAGAGCCAATCAAGCACCCAACACCTACTTTATCACCTATCTTGAATTTCTCTACGTTGCACCCTACTTCGGTCACTACTCCCACAATCTCGTGCCTGTGTTGAGTAAATTTGATAAGGAGAGAGAAACTAAACAAGAGGTGAGAAAATGTAGAGAGAGAAAGGGATACATACCCAGGAACAACAGGGTACAAGCCAAATCCAAAATCATTCCTTGTAACGTGAAGGTCTGAATGGCAGATACCACAGTAAAGTATCTTCATGGTAATATCATCATCTCCATTGACCCTGTAGATAAAACCAAAGACACCCAAATCTTTATTTGGTTGTGAATCAAAAGAAAATTATCTGTATATTTAATTTCTTTCATCCATTATTACCTCCTAGTAAAGTGAAATGGGGAGAGAACTCCGGAGGTGTCTCTTGCTGCCCAGCCAAAGGCCTTCTGTGTGTGTTCTTCACCCTGACTGTTAGACATTTTCACAAACAGATAGGACGGAGAAATAGAGAACTATAAAGAGACTTAAGAGAAAGAGAGAGAGATAAAGAACAAGATAGACGTGGTTTACCCTGACTGTCTAATACTGATTTGCTCTGTGGGGTTGTGTACTTGTGTCTCGTATTTATAGAAGGAGAGAGTACTATTAAGGTGTCGTAATTGGTGACGTATTGTCTTTTTCATATTATATATAATCTCACTTCCCCTCCAAGAAAAAGAAAGGTCAATGATTGATTTGTCTATGACGGTGATGGTTATATGGCACAGTCTGACCTCCTCTCCAAGAAACTGAAAAGCTAGTGTCGTAGACGATTTCGATCCCTATGGTGAGTGGTGACCAAGGTTGAAATGGTAAGAACCCTTTTTTTGACAACGGTAAGCACATATAAACTGAAACTACGACCCAATCTCCGACGCCTTTTCACTGTTTGAGAGCCAAACACGCCCTGATTCAAATAACAAACAAGTAGATCAAACCAACAGATCAGTGAAGAGCCTCTTGGTAACGGGTTAAAATCGTCTACAATTCCGATCTCGTATAATTTCGTGAAATACCTCCTTTAGGGGATGATACTAATAAAATCTTAAGTCATTTAAATCAGATCTGGACCATTGCATTGGTATCAATACACGTGTCACCCCCTAAAGGAGGTATTTCACGGAATTACAGACGATTTTCATCCCTTGGCAACCCTTAGTGCCTGCCCTATGGGCCTCCTATAAGATTTGGCCAAAAAAAAAAAAAATCCCTATACCAATAGTTTGAGGATACTTTCCCATGTCTTAAAACATGTTAAAGAGGTAGGTTCCAAACTAGCAGCATCTCTTAACTGTAACAATGTAGGCACTAGGCACACTATTTCACAGAATTGTTAATCCCAGCACTTTTTATTGGTATAGGGTAGAGATTTTCCCTCACATTGTCTGTGTAGGAAACCCTCATCAAAGGAATTATTAGATTGTTATTATCATTATTCTTTTGGGACGAAGAAGTTGTGTTTTCTTTGCTTTTGTGAGAAAATATCCTCGTGTCAATAATGTGGGGATGCTACCTCATGTTCTCTCAAATTCTAGCCATGTGGATCCAATACTGACATTGTTTCTTTCTTTTCTAATCATGTGATTCCCTATTGATGAAACTGTTTATCACATCGTGATTGGTGTGTCATAAGAGATAGATTATCCACACTGGGTGCATGAGAAATTTTTCCTTTTCTTAATATATATCAAAAGGGTAAGAGTTCCCCACACAAGTCTCACTAGCAAGATCAATGGTAGCAAAGAGAACAAAAGGTGGCACACAATGTTTAGGGAGGAAAGGAACCCAATACCCCACCATATAGTTTTAATGATGGAGACATGGTACAAGAAAATCCAAGTAGAAGCTCTTGTTTAGATGGATCTCATTGAAAAGTGAAGATGAAGCATGAATTGGTGATTCCGATTTGTGCATTTTACTCATTCATTTGGATGGTAAAGAAACATTCACATTGAGCTTTAGGGGGAAGAAAAAAAGTGACATGTGCTCAAAAATCGTCTCGTATCTTTAATTCTTTTTTTGGTAATGTAAACTTTATTAAGCAGAAGTACATGTACAACCAGTAGCATCCTTCACACAAAGATCATGGAGCCACATAGTGGATTCTGGCCAATCTATCACACACATTAGTGACAGGGCTTTCCTAGCCAGGGCATCAACGACAACATTCTGAGCCCTTGGTATATAACAAAAAGAAATCAAATCAAAAGAATGGGAGAGATTCCATATGTCTGTGATGATTGGTGCCACAACAAGAGGTGTAATTAGGTTGTGGTCTAGAATGTAATCAATCGTCTCTTTGCTATCTCTCTCTACCATCAAATGAGAGAAGCCATTTGCTAAAGCCATAGTTAAAGCATTCCGAATCGATAGAGCTTCCCCTTGACAAACCGATTGAAAGTGATGTGGTATGGAAACCGCGTTAGATTGTACTCCTGTGTGATCTCTGTATATTAGTCCTAGGCCTCCCTTAGTACATCCTAAAGAGGCAGCGGCATCACAATTCACCTTGTGCATACCAATTGGTGATGGGGTTCATATATTAGTAGAAGTGCTCGGTTCTTGCTGGGTTGGAGCTTCGCTAGCTATTGGAGGAGCTATAGTTGAGAAGAATTCCAAGAAAGCCTTTTTCAGCCACTCTTATAACTTCTTGTGGAGACGAAGATTCCCAGTAAAACATAGGTCATTCCTTGCCCTCCACAAATACCACATGATGAAAGAGGCTTTATATAGACCTTCCCTCGCCTTCTTTTTATCCTCTTTGAAGATTGAGTCCCATTGCTTTAGCCAATCCAACAGCTTTGGAAAAGTAGGTGGAGAATAAAAGAGTAAGCAACCAAACCAAACATGTCTTGCAAAGGGACAATCAAACAGAAGATGATCTGCTGTCTCAAGTTAATCACCACATAGGATACAACTTGTTTCCATCTTCACATGTCTAATCTGTAAACCTTCTCTTGTAGCTATTCCTTCATTGCAAGTCCTCCAAATGAAACTCTTAATTTTTGGTAGAGTTTGTATAGACTAGATCCGATTCCAAATATATTTTGGAATCATATCCCAGCTATGGACTCTTGAGGTTGACGCCTCTATCTGACTCCTTTGTTGTTCCAACTTTGAGAGCAAGCAATACGCTGACTTAACTGAGAAAGCTCTAGTGGGAGTTGCTCCCCAAACCTACCTATCCACCCCACCAAATAGGCTAAGGGGTATTTGTAAGATTGCCTCCACATCTCCAGGTTGGAAAAAACATCTCAAAAGAGATACCTTCCATGATCGGCACATCGGATCCATCACCTATTTTCCATATTAGACCTTCTTGCAGAACAACATGCCCTTCTAATAATCCTCTCCATCCCCAAGATGGTTGATTACCCAATCTTGCATGCATAAAATCTGTCTAAGGAAAGTAAATAGATTTAATAAACCTTGCCCAATAGGAATCTGGTGTAGCCCACAACCTCCATGCCGCCTTTGCAAGAAGGGCTCTATTTTGAAGCCGTGAGTCCTTAAATCCTAAACCACCTTGTGATTTTGGTCGGGACAGCCTCTTCCATGATATCCAGTGGATCTTTTGCCCATCATCCTCCTCTCCCCAATAAAACTTTGCTGAGGCCTTTTGAATTGACTTATGAAAGGAAATTGGTAGTTTGAAGTGGGAACCCGCAAAGTTTGCCATAGGAGCTATTGCTACCTTCAATAGAACCTCCTTACTTGTATGAGATAATAATTTTCCTTTCCACCGTTGCAGCTTGTTTAAGGTCTTTTCCTTCACATCATTGAAAACTATACATTTTGATACCCCAAAAGTAGTAGGAGGTCCCAAATATTTTGTTGGTCCGTCTCCATATCTCACCTTAAGTACTCGAGAGAACCATCTTTTAAACTTATCATGGGTATTGAGGCTAAATGTTAAGCTTGATTTCTGCAAGTAAATAGCCTGACTAGTGGTGTCACAATACAAGTCCAAGCACTTCCTCAAAGAAGATACTTCCCTCAACTTTACTTGTGAAAAAAGGAGGCAATCATCCAGTAATTGGATCACCCCTGTGCCGAACTCTGATGCCATGTAGGGAATTAGACATCTCTACTTGCTTGATAATGGAAGTAAGAGCCTGAGAACACAGAATAAAAATAGCTGTGGAAAGTAGGTCACCTTGGCGAATGCCACGGGTGGGTAAAATAGATCCCTTAATACATCCATGTACAAGTAAATTATAAGACACTGATTTAATACATGCCATAACACGATCAACCCAATATTTATTAAATCCCAGTTTTGTGAGCATACTTTCAATGAAATTTCACTCTAACCTATCATAAGCCTTTCACATTTTAAGTTTCGAGGCAAGATAGCTAGTTTTACATTTTTTCTGTTTTTTGATGTAGTGGAACAGTTCATGGGCCACCATGATGTTGTCAGAGATGAGACGATTTGAAATGAAAGCTGACTGGGTTGGTGCAATAATCTGCTCAAGTACTCCTTGCAATCGGTCTGCGACTAGCTTTGTGATAATCTTGATGACTACATTACATAAGCTAATCGGTCGGAACTGGTCTGCTGTCTCTGGTGTCTCCACCTTTGGAATCAGACATATATATGTACAATTAAGCTCTACTGGAATATGCCCAGGATGAAAAAATTCTATGACATAATAGAGTATGTCCTTCTTCACAAGATCCCAATACTGTTGGTAAAACACATGTGGTAAACCATCAAGTCCTTGTGCCTTTAAGGGCGCCATGGCAAACAAGACTCTGCGAACCTCCTCCTCAGTAGGTAGTCTACATAAGATGTTATTTATATCGTTTGTAACCATAGGCTGGACTAAATCCAATACTCTATTCAAAGAAACATCATCAACCGGCTCAGTGGAATTGAGAACATAAAATGTTACAAACCTCGGTCTGTGAGGATGACCACTGACCCGAGGGATGCTTCAACTTTAAAATTCTGTTTCGATGCCTACGACTAAGGGCCCGTTTGGTATCATTTCTGTTCCAGAAACACCGTTTCGTTTCAAAAACGAAAATTTCAATTTCTGTGTCAAAACGCAGTTTTTAAACGAAAAAATGGTGTTTCAAAATTTCAGATTTTTATCGGGAATTTTTTTTTTTTTTTTTTTTGTAAAATGGAACGAAACTGGGAAGACGGAACTCCATTTTGGAGTTCTGTCCAATCTCGTTTTTTCAGTTTTTTTTTTCACTTTTTGTTCCAAAAAAACAGAAACGGACCATAATTGCACCAAACAGAAGATTCCGTTTTTTCGTTCCAATAGAACGAAAAAACTCTAGAAACGGTTTTTTAGAACGATACCAAACGGAGCCTAAGAGTGGAGACATGGAAAAAAGAAGTGTTCTTATCCCCACCCTTTAACCAGCCCGGCCTTGATTTCTGGCGCCATAACTCCTCCTCCCTCTGCAGTTCCTCTTCAAGCAATAAATGTATCTCTGACTCCTTATGTTGTGAGAATTCTGAATCAGGGAGGTTTTGTCTATGCTCCAATTCTAATTTCAACTTCTTAGTGTTCTCCTGCAGATTCCCAAAAACTTTCTTATTCCATCTTTTGAAAACTGTCTGACAATGTGAGATTTTCCTCATTAGACGATTCACTGCCATCCCCGCCGTGTCAAGAGACCACCCCCTAATTGCATTATTACGACAATCACATTGACTCAAAACAAAATGGTCGGTGCCCTCGAGCTATTCCTCCCTCTGTATCCACCAATATGGGGCTGTGATCAGAGCTGATTGCCGGACTAATAAAAACAGTTGCATCCTCAAAATTTTGCCTCCATTCTACACATGGTTTTAAGTATCGGTGCGTGTCGTGCCGTATTGGCCGTATCGATCGATACGTATCCGTATCAGTAGGCATCGGCACGATACATACCGATACGTATCATGAAAATTTTAAAACCCTTATGTATCGATACGTATCCTACGATACACACCGATACGCACCGATACACCACCGATACGCACCGATACTTACCGATACATACCGATACTCTATGAAAAATTCAAAATTGAAGTAAAATGTACGTTTCGGTATGTATCGATATGTATCGGTGCGTATCGGTATGTATCGACCGATACACACCGATACGTACTCATACGGTCATAAAATGGCCAAAATGGGTAATTTTTTAGAAAAACATAATTTTTTGAGATGTTTTTGTTCCAAAGTTGCTGCCAACCATTTTTCTCTCTAACTAAAGTGGAAATCAAGGTTGGGAACAAGGATTTTATATTAATGGGACAATTACAAACCTTGGATTCTTAGTGCGATACTCTCAATTTACTGTTTATGCATAATACATGTTATATATAACTTTTTTTAACTATTTTTTTATGCAAATGTGTATAAAAAAGTGTTTCCTATCCATTTATGTGTGTATCTCTAACATATCTCCGATACGATAAGATACCCTCCGATATGTATCTTAATTTTGGTCGACCGATATGATGACCGATACCGATACTTTAATCCTTGATTCTGCATTACATAAAGCTCGGTCCAGTCGTATCCATATGTTCAATTGATCACCCCTCTTATTATTCAAGGTGGACTGAGGGCTACCTGAATAGTGGATAAGTCTACCTGGGAAGCTTGAGGTAGATGTCCAATAGCAATAGGTTGTTGACTTGGATCGGAAACAGATGAGGCAACCTCAAGTTGGGTCGGGTTAGAGAGGGAGTATCCCGAAAGGTGAGGTAACAGAGCCGTAAGAACACTGGCAATCTCCAAAGTTTGTGGGAATTGGTTTAGAAAATGTAGGAGGTTACCTCCTTGGGAAGTGGAGCTTGGAGGTAGTGGATGGGAATTGGTAAGTGGTGGATAAACTCCCAATGGGGGGACCACTAAAGGTTGATGAGAGTGTGTGTTTGAAGAATGATCAGACGGATAGGATTTAGAGTGTGCATTGTAGATGTAGGGAGGATAGGGTGTTGGTTTACTATTGGATGGCTCTTGGGTCGTGGGAGTTATGTTTGAAAAAGGGTGGATGGTTATGGGGGAAAAAATCGTCTGCAATTCGGATCTGGTACAATTTCGAGAAATACCACCTTCAGGGGGTGACACGTATATTGATACCAATGCAATGATCCAGATCTGATTTAAATGACTCTTCACTGATTTAAGGTTTTATTAGTTGTACCAGATCTGGACCATTGCATTGGTATCAATACACGTGTCACCCCCTGAAGGTGGTATTTTATGGAATTGTACCTGATCGGAATTACAGACGATTTCAACCCGTGATTATGGACATGTGTTCAGAAGTAGGATCAAAATCCTCTGTTTTTCTCATCCATGTTTTTCCTTGTTTTGCTACCTGCAGAACGCGACACGTGGACAATAAGGAGACCAATGGTCAAGATTTGGTGAGGATTATTACATCCGGTGCGTTGGTCTTAAAGTTATCCACGTGTCGCATTCTGCAGGTAGCAAAACAAAGAAAAATAGGGATGAGAAAAACAGAGGATTATTTTCCTCAGAAGTATTAGGGTCGTGGGGTGGGAAGTTACCAGTTGGGCTATTGGTTGATGCCGGCCGGCTGTGATCGGAATGAGGTGGCATAATGGTGGCTGTCTGTGGAATAATCACATGGGCATGCTCCACCAAACGGGCATCTGTGGCCGAGCAACGAAGGTGTGGCGTGGTAATTTTTCTTGCAATTTTGGTTAATGACTCCGGCTTAGCACAAATTATGAAATTGAATGTCATAGTGGATTAAGGTTGTCAATTTGAAATTGAAATCGAAAGTCGAAATCGAGACCAAACTGAATAGGGCCGAATCAAGCTGAATCAAATAAATTCAATTCTAATTTGGTTTAGAATGTCGAAATTAAATTCGGTTTGATTCAGTTTTGATTCTACCTCAAGATCGTCTATTAAAATCGAAACCAAACCGAATGATTATTTCAATCCAAAACAGTGAATACTTATAAGGAAATATAATGCGATTTGATGATTTGATTGTTTTCGATACGTTTTTTGTATTTTCAATACGTCACTAAGCTACCAACTAACCAAAGTGATTGTTTGATACTTTGGTTGATCTTATTTACCAGTGGGCCTCTTCTCTACCTATTAGCTTTAAGTTCTTGGATTGGATAATTCAATCGGTTTGAGGTCCATTCACACCAGCCCAAGCCCACCTGTCCTCTCTAAGGAGAGAGAGAGATCAGAAACCATCTTACACTATAGAGGACAGTTCACCCCACTAAACTAGGGTTTACAAAGTCTTTACGAGTTTTACTTTTTTATATTTTCAAAATACCCTCCCAATGATACCCACCTCGAGCATCTCAAGCTCCATGGTGAATGGATTGCAGCATAAAACAACTCGGTCCAATATTTAATATCAATCATTCATGATAAACATCAATCAATAAGGAAATTTATCAAATTATATTAATAAGGCCTCAATTACATATTTCAAATTTAAGTTCTACCTCCACTATTTACAGCCAAATCTTATTACCAATTTAGCCTTTATCTTATTTGATACACGTCATACTGAACAAAAAAAAAAAAAAAAAAAAAAAAAAAACACAACACGCAACTGATTAGAAAAGTACTTGTAATTTTTTTTTTTTTTTTTGGTACTTCTAGTTGCTATTACAAGCATGTGATCTCACTCAAGTCTCAACTAGGTTTCAATAAGCCCTTCAAAGGAATTCATAAGGGATGATGCCATGACCATTAGGAAGTTTACATCCTTCTTGTCTTCACTTTGAGGAAGAGTAAAGCACAAATTAGGCCCTGGATTTCCAAGGGTTGACTGAGTTGGTTTCCCCCATCCAAAATCATTATCAAGAAAACCCAATTTAGACCATGCAGAAATAAAAAGAGTATAGGCACCATAAGGATTTGTTCCTTTCACTTCATAATGATCAATGGCAGATCTAACATATTCCTCAGTCACCGATTTGATTGCATCTTGCACCAATTTTACTGCAAATGAAAATGGCTTACTTGTTAATTCTCCTGCACTGCAAAGACAACAAGGATGGAAGACGGCGTTGCCAAAGTACCCTTTCGGTAATGGCGGCTTGAACTTAGACCGGAGTTCGACTGCGAAAACAAGCTTTGTTTGTTGATCAGCTTCCATTTGAAGTGCTTCAGTCATGACACGCCATGTATAAGCTGCTACCAATGTGAAGTTGGAGCATTTCTCTATTTTTCCATCTTCCATTGCTAATGTTCTTAAGTGGTTCAATTTCTTGTCTTTTAAACAAAAAGATTTGCGTACAAATTCTTCATCTTTGGAAGCAAGAACACTCTTTGGAACATCTTTTATCTCATAAAACTCTTGGTGGGGAAATTCATTCTTAGGAGGTTGTCTTGAACTCAATATGCTTCTGTCAAGGAACGGGAAGATAGTCATTGGTGAGCCTCTGGCGATTTGAGCCCAAGAACTTAGAAAATCATTGATAGCTATCCCATCTGCCATGCAGTGGTTATTTGCTACTCCAAGAACAAACCCTCCACACTTAAACCTTGTCACCTAAGGATGAAAAGCAGATAATATCATAGTTAAGATCAAGTTGTTACTTGTGTAATAAATAGTTGGAAAATCATGCTTTCTGACTTGACTCGTCTTATTATAATGATTTAATTTGTTCAAACCTAACCAGTGTGATTAACATTTTTTTTTTAAATTATAACAAATATTTATAAATTAATAAAAATAAAATATTTAAAAATAAAAAGAGGAAGGAATCACAATTGAACAATGAGTAAGCATCATGCTAATGAATAATAATAATAATAATAATAATAATAATAATAATAATAATAATAATAATAATAATAATAATAATAGTAAAACCTATGTTTGGTTGCATTATCAAATTAAAAAAAATGGCAAAAATAAAATATGTCATTATTGATTCATTGACCAAGGTAAAATGTTGTTTCATTGAAGAAGGTGAAAGATAATAGTTAAAAATAAGCAATGAGTGTGTTTTTTTCTAAATTCCAAAATCAACTTTGAAAAAAGGATTTGGGGAGTTACAGAAGCATACAGAGAGAGAGAGAGAGAGAGAGAGAGAGAGAGAGAGAGAGAGAGAGAGAGAGAGAGAGAGAGAGAGAGAGAGAGAGAGAATTTTTATCTTAAAAAAGGCTATAGGATTCTTGACCAAGTTTTTCAAAATTTTAACCTGTCTAGATCAAAACTTGATTTTCCAACTATGATCTAATAACCTTAAAATAAATGCCAAAAAAACCCTTACCTGAACCGTCAGTAATGGTATTTCTAAGATGTTTTGGGAAATTGGATAGGTATGAACAAGCTTCCCCAGCATCCCAAAATTTAATTTTGTGATATTCCCTAACAAATCAAGATCGCAATCTGCAACTGCTTCGACGAATATAGCACCTTCTCCTGTGCAATTGACAACTAATTTCCCTTCAGAACTTATGCCAAGCCTCCCTGCAAATGGATAGTAGTGGACCAAAACCTCAGCCAAAGCTTGTTTGATCACTTCACAGGCATTATTATTGCTAGTCCTTGTCTCTGATTTGTAGCAAAATAGGTTTGAAATAGTAAGGTTCTGGTACAAATCCAAGTTCGACAAGAAGTAGACTCCATCGATTGTTTTAAATGCTGGAGGAACTGAGACAGGTTCAAACTTCTCTACCACAAATGCTTCCTTCTCCATTGATTCAGTCATTTTGATTTTTTTTTTCTTTGTTCTCCTTTGATATCAAACCTAATAAACATTAAAAGTCAATGGATTTTATCACAAAAGCATAAATGTGATATGAAAAATAATTATTAATTAAATTTCCCTTAATAGTAAAGTTGATATTGTTCACAAGGTTGATGACCTACTATAAAATTTACGGGTCATGGCATAGCAGGAAATTGTAAACATAGTGGGCTTGTTTTATAGAGGATATGTTACTATCCTATTTAAGTAACAAAAGAGATTCAATGTAGGCTTATATGGTCTTAGCACATTATCATCAAGATCCCTCACTGTAGGGGGGACCTATCCTACTCTTACAAGAAGCGCCCAGAGATGAGGCGTGTGAAATAATTGACCCTACCCTCTGCTCTGGAATTCATAAAGATGCTGACGTAAATCCTCTCAATGCTCCCACATGTTGGTGTTTCCAGTGCAGCAAGATAGAGTTCTTTTTCACTATTTTTATTGATATAGGGATAAATCATTCACTATCTACCTTAGTATTTAAAGTAGACCTTTAAAATACACATGCCATCATGTTGAATAATAAATTAGGGATGTCAAACAAGTCGGTGACCAAAAATCAATAATTATGTAATTTATCCTCAAAATCAAGATCAAGAACGATTAGATAATTAGTAATTAGTTACCCGTCCTAATCAGTCATACTAATATGTGGGATTACTTGATCATTGTTTAATTGATTGGTCTATCTAGGGGTGTCAAATGGTCGATTTGGCTCAGTTTTAGTTGCGTTGAATTGGTTTTAGACTAGGAGTGAAAGAGATCAAAACTAATCCATTAAGGAACTTCGGTTTTTCATTGATTTTGGTTTTGATCTAGTATGATTTTGGTTTATTTCGATTTTTCAATATTAAATTAATACCAATTTAGATCAGTGAAATCTTACATTCATAAGTTGTAGTGGCGAAAGATTTGATGAAAATAATTGAAATTTGTAATGAAATCGTGGTTTATCATTGCATGGGAAAAAATAATAATAATACAACCAATGATAACAAGGAGATCGGAATAATCAGTTTGGAGTTTGGACCGAGGCCAAGCAATTAATTCAAACAATTACAAGGAGATCTCTTCGGACACAAAACTCATAAACTTGGATTCGATGGTAGAAGTGTCAGGTAAAGTGGGGAGGAGTCGGGTAGAAAGGTAAGATGGGTAAAATGGTATCAATGAAGAGGAGCCGTTGGGTTATTCAAAAACCCATGTGTCGCATGTTGAACCCCTCACTGGCACTTACTCGCGGATGGCCTTACAGGAGAGGAGCCGTATATACCAGGAAATATAAGAGAGAGAGAGAGAGAGAGAGAGAGAGAGAGAGAGAGAGAACCTTACTTCTACTGAAGAACGGTACTAGATCAAATGTTTGCTACAATCAAAGCTTCCACTTTCCGCCAAAAGGATGGAAAGAGAAATAGAGACTGTCCTTTCTTTGGATGGTAAGAAGGCTGTGCCTTGATAGAGACTAACTTCTTTCAGTGGCCTGGAAGGTTGGTGATCTGTTAGCTAGAAAGCATGTCCACTGGATGAGGGCGGAGCCAGAGAAACTGAGATGGTTGCACTTTAGAGAAAAGGGATGCCTTATATAATTTTTGCAAAGGGAGAGAGAGAGAAATTTATAAAATAGTAATTATAAAAATGGAGAAAGTTTTCCTTTCACTCACTCATAGTGGACAGCTACCTATTATATTTATAAAATAATAATCATAAAAAAATGGAAAAAAAAATTCTTTAACTCAAAGTGGACAGTTACCTAATATATTTATAAAAAATGGAAAAAATTTTCCTTTCACTCATAGAGGACAGTTACCTACCATCTTAAATTTCATAAACCCTTAGAGAT
The DNA here is from genome assembly GCF_013358625.1 of Macadamia integrifolia. Classification (NCBI taxonomy): domain Eukaryota; kingdom Viridiplantae; phylum Streptophyta; class Magnoliopsida; order Proteales; family Proteaceae; genus Macadamia; species Macadamia integrifolia. The sequence continues at coordinate 27,904,914 of NC_056560.1, read as the reverse complement.
TTATGACCATCAATAAATGAATTCTCATTCACCAACTTATGAAGTATTCAGTCTTAGATAGAAAACAAACTTCCTTTGTTTTTTTTTTTTTTTTTACACCTGCCTCATTATTTATTTAGAGGATGATGAGTTGAATCTCATGTTTATGATTTATGTGGTATTCTTATACAACGTGTTCATATCCCACCTACTTCCGAGAAAATGAGTTGAATCTCATGTTTGTGATTTATGGGGAAGGATGCACTTCATGTGCCAACTACTTCCGAGAAAAGGTAACTTCTTTTTATAATGTTTGCATGTGACATTGATACTTGATAATGGTAACAAATTGCTGTCGATAAGAGAGAATCAATCTGCATCGTTAATTAGGCAAATGGCTCTTTTCACTTGTGCAGTGGTATGGGTTCGAGTCTTGGGAATTAGCCTCTTCATAAAAGGGGTTAGGCTGTCTACTTATATACTTTCTCAGAACCCTGCTTAAGTGTAGGAAGCCTTTGTGAACTAGGTAACGGGGTGAACAGGCAATCCGGCTCTTCTTCAATTAGCCATTTAACACTTGGGAGGATTTAGACATGCATCTTTAGGTCCATTCTGCTGTCGAATGACTAATTAGGTGGCCTAATAATTGAAAAGCATCTTTTTAATAACATGCATGTTTGTTTGTTTCTAAATCGTTTGAGGTTTTGGGTAGGTTTTGAGTGACTATTTTCAGAGAAAACCAAGAACCAAAATGAACTAAAAACCATTTAATTAAGTTACACCTCACTAGGCGTGTCAATTCTAAGCCCACACCGATAGGCCCAATCGAGCTCGACATGTTTATGGCCTGACTTTGATCGGCCCGATGAATAAATGTGTTGGGCTTGAACATGACATGTTTATTAAACGGGCATTCACAATGCAGGTAGCTAGCCTGTTGGGCGTCTGACCAAACTGACACGTTTATAAGCTCGACTTGAACCGACTAGTTGTAGCCCGACCCAACACGAACCTTTTAATACTACATAAAGTTCATATTTTGCCACTACTAGTAAGAAACTAATTAAACTTTCTTGCCTTTTACTTTGTCATAGGATTTGATTTAATAAACCTTTGTTTTGTAATTTGTAATAGTCATAATTTTTTATTTATTTTTTTATTTTTAATAACAACCATAATCTCATATCACTTCTCTTCTTTATTAAAGAGTTATGTTACATATTTTTAGCCCTTCAATCCACTTAAGAAAATAATCTTATGGTAGGCACGTTAAAGCCCGTTTAGAGCTCGTTTAGAATTAAATAGGTCTATAGCCCGGTTGATACCCATTTAAGGAAGCCCGATTAAAACCCGACACCGAATGGCCAGATTATAAATCATATCATGCCCCCCAAAGCTAGGCCCGTTTACTTAAACGGGCGTTCACAGTGTAAGGCTTTCAAATGGTCAAGCCCGACTAGGCCCGATCAAGACCGCCCTGGCCCAACCGATTGACACCTCAACCCCTCACAGTCTTTTACATTTTGGAGGCATGGTTTTAAAAATCAGATCATATCGGTTAGGATTGCTCGGATTCGATTGGTATCAGAAAAGACCAATCCCTAATTTGATCGATCCAATACCAACCCACTAGTAAGGTAAAGGATAGAATGGCCAAAACACAATTAAAAAAAGAGAGATAAATCCATCTGATCCAACTAATTCCAGTCCTATTGAATCTAGGTCCCTATTGATTGAGATTGATCCCAAGTTTTAAAACCTTGGCTGGAGGTCATTCTTTGTTGAACCAAGATCAACCATAACCAGCTCAACACTTGATTAATCACCTGGTCAGTTTTCAACCTTTTGAATACATTATCAATACTCTTAAATTAAAATAACTTTGGTGATAAGCATCCCTACGATCCCAGTTAATTTCAACCTAACCTTTGCTTTGATTTCTTCAATTTTAATAAGTAGTTTGGTTTTTTTTTTTTTCCCCCCTGAGGGGACTCGGAGTTGGAAAGATAATCTTTAAAAGTTGGAACATGACTAATATCCCAACCTACTCTTTACTTTTTTTTTTTATTCCAAGCCGTAAAGAGGATAGAAAGGACAAAGAAGACATTAGAGATTATACATTTTATAAGATGAAACACTTTCTTCTATTAATGGATTTCAAAATGCTCGCATTATGTAATTTTTTCTGCACGTTACCTAGAGAAAAGTGTAATGTTTCTGGTTCTCGTGAATCTTGATGTTTTTGTTAGTATTTTAAATTATTAGTCTTTTTTTATTCTAACGGTCGGCAGATTTTATAAATATATAGAAAAGAAAAAAAGAATAGTATACATCAAAATATCCGGCAGCGAAAAAATATCCCAAGAAAATTAAATCTAAGCTAGGTAGGTTACCTCCATCTTTGACATTGTCATCAGTAAAGATAAAACCCAACTCAAGAGAAAATTACTTAATCTATATTTAGGTCTCTCTTTCGCCTCGTCTGAAGTCTTCGGTCCATAATGAACAGAGGAGCAAATAACTAAGATTTTAGCAGCTTTTTTTGCTAGCAAATCTGCTACCACATTCATCTCTCGATAGCAATGAGATAATCTCCATGTCATCCCTTCAATGAACGATTTGTATAACCGCCATTATATTATTAGTCTTCTTTCCATCCCTGATGATAGCCTTACTGAATGTGGAGTTGAGAATGAAGTTTGTTTGGCTGTATTATTGGGTTTCTTTGTATTCTTTTCATTTTTTTCTATTAAATTCTAAGCTGGCTTTAAGCCCTCTCCAACAACCCCACCCCCCCCCCCCCCAAAAAAAAAAAAAAAAAAAAAGACTATGGAGTCTTTCTAATATTCGGTCCTTCTATTTCACTGGGAAAGATATATTTAAGTTTAGTTCTTATTTGGGTCAATTTTCTAAATCTCCCATTACATTATTGGCCATCTGAAGCCTTAAGCATTATTGGATCTCTTACAAATGATTATGGAACGGTTGTCTTATGCAGGGATGTGTATTGAAGTTTATGCACGGTATGAGTTGCCTAATTTTTCTTGTACCTTTGTTAATGCCTCCAGCTTAATACCTATTATGAAATTGAATGTCATGGTGGATTTAATTATTAGCCAAGCGTATTTGAAACAATATAATATAACCCGTTGACCTTTTTTTCTTTTTTTCTTTTTTTTTTTGAAAGGGTGAATAAATTCATTGATATCTCTATTATACAAAACATTATGGAGCCCAAGGGACAGTTAGGTCTTTTCACAGTCACTTGTGTTTGGACGTCGATAACACTAGATAAACAAGATTCTTTTACTAAAAAAAGAGAGAGAGAGAGAGAGAGAGATTACAAAATGCAAGTGATAAAAAACACCTTTGCTTGTTACTATAGGTATAGGATAATTTATTCCAACAAGATTTGGATGAACTCCTCGAAGACATTCATGAGAGATGTTTTCATGACTCATAACCATTGATATATTTAGATATTTCTTTTATTCACTTTAAGGGAGTTATTTATTTATTTATTTTTAATTATGATGGGTATCCAGGCCTTTGGCCTGACTAGTCCCACGGGCCGATACTGACCCCACAATCGTATGGATCGGGGCATACCAGGGTTGAATGAGAACCATTCAACTTTCACTAAAAATAGTGAAGATCACTAAACACCCCCATGTGAGTGGCTCAAGATGTGCCTAGTGGAAGTTAAACTTAGGATGTCCGAGTTTACGGCTCGTACTAAGTTCATTGCTCACCAACTATGCTACCCCCTTGGGTTACTTTAAGGGAGGTTAAAGCACAAATTAGTTGGAAGAAAAGAAGTCTAAATCTATGTACTCTATAAAAGGAAGTACTTGTGTTTTTTAGCGAACTTTACCATCTGACCCAAATGCCACTTAAATTACGACTAATACCCCCATTTAACATCTCTCCATATATATATATATATATATATATAAATTCACTCCATAATTCATAATTATCCACTATCCATAATTATCTCCCTCTCCCTCTCTCTTTCTCTCTCACTTTCTCTTCCCTAAACGTGGAGTGGTGGAGGAGAAAAATTCTTCCCCATGTAACATATCTCTATAATTATTTTAAAAAAAATAAAATAAAAATTATCTCCATAATTATATCTCTCAATCTCTCTCTCTCTCTCTCATACTCTCTCTTCCATAATTTAAAACTTTATTAATTTAACAAATAGAATATGCTTTAGTGTGCATACGTGATGTAGGCTACCATCTATGTACTCTATAAAAGGACGTATTTGTGTTTTTTGGTAAAATTTACTATCTGACCCAAATTCCCTCATTTACTACTTAAATTACGACTCATGCCCCCATTTAACATCTCTCCATATTTAAAAAAATAAATAAAAAATAAAAAAAATCAATCCATAATTCATAATTATCCGCTATTCATAATTATCTCTCTCCCTCTCCCTCTCTCTCTCTCTCTCTCTCTCTCTCTCTCTCTCTCTCTCTCTCTTCCCTAAATGTGGAGGAGAAAAATTCCCCTCTATATAATATTTCCATAATTATTTAAAATAAAAAATTCTCTCCATAAATTATCTCTCTTTCTCTCACATACTCTCTCTTCCCTAATTTAAAACTCTACTAATTTAACAAATAAAATATGTCTTAGTGTACATACGTGATGCTTAGGCTGCCATGAGAGAGAGAGAGAGAGAGAGAGAGAGAGAGAGCATGTATTGAATATGGAAGCAATATAGTTCACACAACATATAATATGAACTATACAGAATGGGAGACTGATTTATATTATATATTGAAAAAAAAAAGACATTTAAATATGGATGACCCCATTAGAGAAAGTGGATTTCTTCTGCTTCTTCTTCCCCACTCCCTCTCTCTTCCCTAAACGTGGAGGAGAAAAATCCTCCCCCATTTAACATATCTCCATAAACTCCCCCATGTAACATCTGTCCATAATTATTTAAAAAAAAAAATATTCTCCATAATTATCTCTCCCTCTCTCTCTCACACACACACACACATTCTCTCTCTTCCCTAATTTAAAACTTTACTAATTTAAATCTCTCTATAATTATCTTATTTTCAAATAAATTTCCACTCTCTCTTTCCTAAACGTGGAGGAGAAAAATTCTCCCCCATTTAACATATCTCTATAATTATGTAAAGAAAAAAAAATTCTCTCTATAATTATCTCTCAATCTCTTTCTCTCTCACACACTCTCTCTTCCCTAAACGCAGAGAAGAGAAATTCTCCCCCATTTAAAATATCTCCATAATTATTAAAAAAAAAAAAAATCTCTCCATAATTCTCTCTCTCTCATACACTCCCTTCCCTAATCGTGGAGGAGAGAAATTTTCCCCCATTTAACATCTCTCCCTAATTATTTAAAAAAAAAATTTCTCTCCATAAGTATCTCTCTCAATCTCTCTCTCACACTCTCTCTTCCATAAATGTGGACGAGAGAAATTCTCCATGTCCCCACTTGTAATACCCATATTCACTCCTCTCTTAAAGTCACCTCTGATTTAACTATTTGTTAATGTTTTTACCTTGCAAAATATTCATTTACTCTCTCTCTCTCTCTCTCTCTCTCACACACACACACACAGACACACACAACACTTGACCACACTTGCAAGTTTGCTAGTATATTAATGGTCATGACAGCATCTCTTATGAATGCCTTCGAGGAACTCATGACAACACTGTGTCTTTAGGTCACCTCAGCCATAGGATCACTCCCTGATCCTTAGACTCCATGGAGAGGAATCCTATCCAAATTTGCAATGGTGGTCCAAATTGATTTCTATAAACCAATCTAGTCTTTGAAGATATACAGAGTCTTAAGAGAGTATAAGTTGCCAAAGGATTTACTCTTTTCACTCCTGTGATAATCAATAGCTGATCTTGCATATTTTTCAATCACCGACTTGATTACTTCTTGCACCAATTTAACTGTGAACGACAGTGGCTTACTCCTTAATTCTCCGGCACTGCAAAGACAACTTGGATGAATTATGGCATTGCCGAAGTACCCCTTCGGTAATGGCAGGTTAAATTTCAACCGGAGATCGACGGGAAAAACAAGCTTTGTCAGTTGATCAGCTTCCATCTTGAGTGACTCAGTCATGACGCACCATGAATGTGCTGCCACCGCCGTGAAGTTTGAGCATTTCTCTACTTCTCCATCTTCCATTGCTAAGGACCTTAAATGGACTGGCCAACATCTTTTCTTTGAAGCAGGAGGATTTGAGTATTAAGTTCATTATCTTTAGATGCAAGGATGTTCTTTGGAACATCTTTTATCTCATATAACTCATTATGAGAGAATTCTAGTGATTTCAGCAGAAGAATTTAAAAATTCCACTTGAACTTTATAACCTAATTATGGATGTATACAAATATTGCATTTTTATATTGTAATTAGACTCAAGTTCATAAGGACTGGCTTCAGATAACCAAGTACATTATCACATGTGCCACATCTACTATAACCCACGAGGGGGAGTGTTTAGGAATAATCCCACTTTTACTTAAAGTTTGAGACTTTGATTGACCTTATCTACCACTGGGCCTCCTCTCTACCAAGTAGTTTAAGTTCTTGGATTGAATAATTTAATCGGTTTTAGGTCAATCCACACCAGCCGAAGCCCACTTCATGCTGGGTGGTATTCCCTTTTTCTTCTGACCTTTCTAAGGAGCAAGAGATTACTTACAAATCATCCTACACCTATAGAGGATAAGTTCACCTATTATCCTAAGATTCATATACCTCATAAGGTTTTATTATATTCCCAAAATATGCTCTCGACAATACCCTCCTCTATCATCTCAAACTCCATAGTGACTGGATTGTGGGCATAGGAAAACTCGATCAAATATTTAATATCAATCATTCATGGTAAACATCAATCAATAAAGCAATCTATCAAATTATATTAATAAGGCCCCTATTTATATATTTCAAATTTAAATTCAACCTTCACTAGTTACAGGAAAATCTTATTACCAATTTATTCTGTCTTATCTGGTCCACATCATACTGAAAAAAATAAAATACAACATATTGTTCACCATACAACATATATAGTAACATACCAATTTAACAAGCATGTGATCTCACTCAAGTCTCAACTAGGTTTCAATAAGCCCTTCAAAGGAATTCATAAGAGATGATGCCATGACCATTAGGATATTTATATCCTTCTTGTCTTCACTTTGTGGAAGAGTAAAGCACAAATTAGGCCCTGGATTTCCAAGGGTTGTTTGAGTTGGTTTCCCCCATCCAAAATCATTATCAAGAAAACCCAATTTAGTCCATGAAGAAATAAAAAGAGTATAGGCACCAAAAGGATTTGTTCCTTTCACTTCATAATGGTCAATGGCAGATCTTGCATATTCCTCAGTCACTGATTTGATTGCATCTTGCACCAATTTTACTGCAAATGAAAATGGCTTACTTGTTAATTCTCCGGCACTGCAAAGACAACAGGGATGGAAGACGGCGTTGCCGAAGAACCCTTTCGATAAGGGCGGGTTGAACTTTGACCGGAGATCGACTGCGAAAACAAGCTTTGTTTGATGATCAGCTTCCATCTGAAGTGCTTCAGTCATGACACGCCATGCATAAGCTGCTACCAATGTGAAGTTGGAGCATTTCTCTATTTTTCCATCTTCCATTGCTAATGTTCTTAAGTGGTTCAATTTTTTGTCTTTTAAACAAAAAGATTTCCGTACAAATTCTTCATCTTTGAAAGCAAGAACACTCTTTGGAACATCTTTTATCTCATAAAACTCTTGGTGGGGAAATTCAATCTCAGGAGGTTGTCTTGAACTCAATATGCTTCTGTCAAGGAACGGGAAGACAGTCATCGGTAAGCCTCTGGCGATTTGAGCCCAAGAACTTAGAAAATCATTGATAGCTATCCCATCTGCCATGCAGTGGTTATTTGCTACTCCAAGAACAAACCCTCCACACTTAAACCTTGTCACCTAAGGATGTAAGAAGATAATTTTATAGTTACGATATAGTTGTTACTCATGTAATAAATAGTTGGAAAATCATGCTTTTTGACTCTATCGTCTTTTATTAATATTGAAGATTTGATTTGGTCAAACCTAATTGGGGTGGGTAACATGTTTTTTTTTTTTAGGGAAAAGGTTGGGTATACTACTGAGATCAAGTATGCTAGCACCCATTGTGTCTATCTCTCGCTCTTCCCTTTTTTGAAATGACCCTCATATCCTTTCTAAATGATGCACCATCATGTGATCCTATTGGTGCTATCCGCTAGCATACTTGATATCGGTGGCATACCTATCCCTTTCCCTTTTTCTAATATCTAAATTATTGTAAATTAATAAATAAATAAATAAATATATATATATATATATATATATATATATATATATATATAAAAGGAAAGAATCGCAATTGAACGAGGAAGCATCATGCTAATGAATATAAATATTCTTGATTGCATTATCGAAGCAAAGAAAAAACAAATGTCAAAAGCAAGAAATGTCATTATTTTTTCGTTAAGGTAAAATTCTATTTCATTGACCAAGGTAAAAGATATTAATAGCTTAAAAAACAAGCAACGGTTGTGTTGTTTTCTAAATTTCAAAATCAACTATGATTAGGGGAATTACTTACTCAATGCATATATATATATATATATATATAGAGAGAGAGAGAGAGAGAGAGAGAGAGGAAAAATGACTAAACTTTATGAGTTTTATGGACTAGGGGAAAAAGGGTGAGTCTAATTTGACTCGGATGTTTCATAATCGAGTCTCATCATTTTTTATATTGATAGAATCTACATGGCTCTCAACCAAATTTTTTCAAAGTTTTAACTTTTCCATATAAAAACTTGATTTTCCAACTATGACTTAATAACCTTCCAAAAAAAAAAAACCAACCCTTACCTGAACTGTCAGTAATGGCAATTCTAAGATGTTTTGGGAAATTGGATAGGTATGAACAAGCTTCCCCAGCATCCCAAAATTTAAGTTTGTGACATTCCCTAACAAATCAAGATCGCAATATGCAACTGCTTCAACGAATATAGCACCTTCTCCTGTGCAATTGACAACTAGTTTCCCTTCAGAGCCTATGTCAAACCTCCCTGCAAATGGATAGTAGTGAACTAAAACCTCAGCCAAAGCTTGTTTGATCACTTCACAGGCATTATCATTGCTAGTCCTTGTCTCTGATTTGTAGCAATACAGTGTTGAAATAGTAAAGTTCTGGTACAAATCCAAGTTCGACAAGAAGTAGACCCCATCGATTGTTTTAAATGCTGGAGGAACTGAGACAGGTTCAAACTTCTCTACCACAAATGCTTCCTTCTCCATTGATTCAGTCATTTTGATTAAAAAAAAATTTTTCTTCTTCTTTGAAGTCAAACCTAATAAACATTAAAAGTCAACAGAAGCATAAATGTGATATGAAAAATAATTATTAATTAAATTACCCTTTAAAAGTGAAGTCTATATGCTCACAAGGTTGATGACCTCAGCAAAATTCACCAGCCATGAAATAGTAGGAAATTGTATGCATAGCGGGCTTGTCTTATAAAGGATATGTTAATTACTATTCCATTTCGGTCATATGGTGGTTGATCTACATCGATCACTAAAGAGATTTTATATGGGTTGATATTGTCTGGGGATCTTATCCATCAAGATTACTCACCATGTAAGAAAAATCGATTTATATATATTTATGGGAGGAAAGACCTTGTCCAGTGCAAGAAACATCCAAAGATGAGGCATGCGAAAAGACTAGACGCTACCCATCAGGGCGCTAAAGATCCTGATGCAAGCCCTCTCATTGGGGATAAGATTCCTCTCCATAGACCTAGGGACCTGAGAGTAATCTCCCAGCTAGGGTGATCTCGGGATGCATGAGATCACTCTTTGGTCCTTGGTATCTATGGAGAAGAGACCGATTAAATAATTACACTCGCGGATGGCCTCACAAGAGAGTAGCCGAATCTACTAGGAGGAGGAGGGGGAGAGAGAGAGAGAGAGAGAGAGAGAGAGAGAGAGAGAGAGAGAGAGAGATTACCTTCCTTCTGGTGAACAATGGTACCAGAAGCTTTCACTTTTTGGCGAAAGGATGGAAAGAGAAATAGAGATGGTCCTTTCTTTGGATAGCAAGAAGGTTATGCCTTGATAGAGGTCAACTTCTTTCTGTGCCTGGAAGGTTAGTGATTTGTTAGCTAAAAAGCTTGTCCACTGGATGTGGGTGGAGCCACAGAAGTTGAGAGAGAAACTGAGATGATTGCACTTTAACGCAAAAGGGTGCCTTATATAATTTTTCCCCGGGGTAGGGGTAGGGAGAAAGAGAGACATTACAATTAAAGAAAAGTGGAATAGAGGACGGCTCACCTACCATTTTAGATTTTACAAACTCCTATAAGATTGACCTAAAATTCCTTCTTGATATCTCAACGACGAATAAATGAATTCTCATTCACCATAACATTATGAAAATACTCAACCTCAAACATGAAACGAACTTTCTTTGTTTTTTGACGAACACCTGCCTCAATATTTATTTAGAGGAGGATGAGAATTGAATCTCATATTTATGATTTATGTACTTTTCTTGAACAACGTGGGGACGCATGCACTTCATGTTCCAACCACTTCAGGAAAATGAGGGAATTTTTCTGTTTATAATATTTGCATCTGACATTGACACGTAGAAGTAACAAATTGCTAATGACGAGAGAATCAGTCTGCAGCATTTATTAGTCAAAGAGAGGACCAGTTCGTTCAGTTCATAGGGGGTGAACAGGCAGTCCGGCTCTTCTTCAATTAGCCATCTAATGGTTAGGAGGATTTAAAAAATCGACCAGATCGGTTAGGATTGTTTGAATTCGATTGATATCTGACATGACCAATCTTTGATTTAATCAATCCAATATCAATCCATTGGTAAAGTAAAGGATAAAATGACCCAAAATATAAATATTTTGAAAAAAAAAAAAGGGTGAATCCATCTGATCCCAGTTGATACCGATCCTATCTAATCTGGATCCATATCGATTGAGACCGATAAATTTTAAAATCTGGGTTGGAGATCAATCTTTGTTGAACCAAGATCAAGCATAACTAGCTCAACAGTGGTTTAATCAACTGCTCAGTTTTCAACCTTTTGAAGACATTATCAATACCCTTGATTTAATAGAACTTGGGTGATAAGCAGCCCTACGATCCCAGTTAATTTCAAAGTATAATTTAGCTATAGTTATATATGAAGCTGTCCAAACCTTACCTTAGCTTTGATTTCTTCAATTTTAATAAGAAATTTAGATTAAAATCCTGAGGGGATGCAAAGTTGAAAGATATTCTTTGAAAGTTCAAACATGACCAGTATTCCAAAGATATCCAATCGTGAAAGGATATCCCAAGGAAATAAAATACAGGGTAGGTTTCCTTTCACCTTCAGCATTGCCATCAGCAGAGAGAAAACCAACCTAAGAGAAAACTACTCAAGAGAGCAGATCAACGAAATCTATATCTAGGTCTCTCTTCCGAGTCCCATCTGAAGTCTTCAATAATGAATTGAGAAGCAAATAATCAATATTTAAAAGCATGAGATTTAGTAGTTTTCTTTGCCAATGAATATGCTACCACATCATCTCTTAATAGCAATGAGATCATCTTCACGTCCTCCCTTCAAGAAAAGGTTTATATAACCGCCATTATATTATTATTCTTTCCCTCTCTGTTGATGGTCATTCTGAAGGTGGAGTTGAAAATTAAGTTTGTTTGGCTATATCCTATTGGGCTTCTTTGGCATGGTTCGACCGGATTGTCCGCAACCCGATGGGTCGACCCATGACTTGGAGTTTATAATGTATTGTTGTCTTGTTGAGAAAGTCATTGTATTTTGGAGTTTTTTTTTTTTTTTTTTCTTTCTTTTGAGCTAGGGTTTCAGGGCAAGTTTTCTCGTCGTTGCTTTGGGTGTAATCTCTCTTCTACATAATAAAACCTCTTCTTCTTCACCCGAGGATGTAGCAAACCACCCCGATGTGTGAACCTCGTTAAATCTCTGTGTTGTGTAGATTTATTATCTGTTTATTTTTGTATTTTCTTGGTGTTTGACCTAACATACATCTAAAATAAGTCTCGATGATACCCTCCTCGAGGATCTCAAGCTCTACAGTGAATGGATTGTGGGCATAGGAAAACTCGATCAATCATTCATGATAAACATCAATTAATAAAGCAATCTATCAAATAATATCAATACGGCCCCTATTTACATATTTCAAATTTAAATTCAACCTTCACTATTTACGGGAAAAATCTTATTACCAATTTAACCTCCACGTCATACTGAAAAAAAAAAAAAACAACATACGACAACATAGAGTTCACCATACAACATACAGTGATATACCAACTTAACAAGCATGTGATCTCACTCTAGTCTCAACTAGGATTCAATAAGCCCTTCAAAGGTATGCATAAGAGATGATGCCATGACCATTAGGATATTTACATCCTTCTTGTCTTCACTTTGAGGAAGAGTAAAGCACAAATTAGGCCCTGGATTTGCAAGGGTTGTCTGAGTTGGTTTCCCCCATCCAAAATCATTATCAAGAAAACCCAATTTAGTCCATGAAGAAATAAAAAGAGTATAGGAACCAAAAGGATTTGTTCCTTTCACTTCATAATGGTCAATGGCTGATCTTGCATATTCCTCAGTCACCGATTTGATTGCATCTTGCACCAATTTTACTGCAAATGAAAATGGCTTACTTGTTAATTCTCCGGCAGTGCAAAGACAACAGGGATGGAAGACGGCGTTGCCGAAGTACCCTTTAGGTAAGGGTGGGTTGAACTTTGACCGGAGATCAACCGCGAAAACAAGCTTTGTTTGATGATCAGGTTCCATCTGAAGTGCTTCAGTTATGGCAAGCCATGCATAAGCTGCTACCAGTGTGAAGTTTGAGCATTTCTCTATTTTTCTATCTTCCATTGCTAATGTTCTTAAGTGGTTCAATTTCTTCTCTTTTAAACAAAAGGATTTGCGTACAAGTTCTTCATCTTTGGAAGCAAGAACACTCTTTGGAAATTCTTTTATCTCATAAAACTCTTGGTGGGGAAATTCAATCTTAAGAGGTTGTCTTGAACTCAATATGCTTCTGTCAAGGAACGGGAAGATAGTTCTCGGTGAGCCTCTAGCGATTTCAGCCCAAGAACTTAGAAATTCCATGGAAGCTATGCCATCTGAAATGCAGTGGTTATGTGCTACTCCAAGAACAAACCCTCCACACTTGAACCTTGTCACCTAAGGATGTAAAAAGATAATATTGTACTTACGATTAAGTTGTTATTAATAAATAGTTGGAAAATCATGCTTTCTGACTTCACTTGTCTTTTAGAAAACCTAATGATTCGATTTGGTCAAACCTAATCAAGGTGAGTAACATTTTTTTTAAAATTTTCAAATTATGGTACATACTTATTAATTAATAACAATAAATAATGAATAAACATCATGCTAATGAATATAAAATATTAATAAAAAAATCTCTATACTTGGTTGCTTTTAGGGATCTAAATGAATAGTCAAAATCCATATTTGTATCCATTTAAGAGTATCCGCATCTAATTGAAGGATATCCGAATCAAAGAATATTTAAATTCAATCACATCCAATGAGAATTCAATCAATATCCAATCCTATCACTTCAACCAAAACAAAGAAAAAACGAATGTGAAAAGCAAAAAATGTCATTATTGGTTCATTGACCGAGGCAAAATGCTGATTCGTTCAAAGGTAAGAGATAATAAAATTAAAAAACATGCAATGATTGTGTGGTTTACTAAATTCCAAAATGAACATTGAAAAGATGATTTGGAAAGTTACCAAATAGATAAATAAAATATATATATTTGAGAGAGAGAGAGTTGAAAAATGACTTGGACTAGCTGAGTTACTACATATTCTGGTAAAAAGAATGAGACTTATTTGACTCGGATGATTCATAATGAGTCTTGTTATTTTTTTTTTTCGTGATTAAGTTTACATGACTCTTTCATCAAGATTTTCAAATTTTGATTTTTTTCAAATAAAAAACTTGATTTTCCAACCATAATCTAAGTAACCTTAAAAATAAATGTGAAAAAAAAAAACACCATACCTGAACTGTGAGTATTGGCATTTCTAAGATGTTTTGGGAAATTGGATAGGTGTGAACAAGTTTCCCCAGCGTCCCAAAATTTAAGTTTATGACATCCCCTAACACATCAATATCGCAATTTGCAACTGCTTCGACGAATATAGCACCTTCTCCTGTGCAATTGACAACTAATTTCCCTTCAGAGTCTATGCCAAGCCTCCCTGCAAATGGATAGTAATGAACCAAAACCTCAGCCAAAGCTTGTTTGATCACCTCACAGGCATCATTATTGCTAGTCCTTGTCTCTGATTTGTAACAATATATTGTTGAAATAGTAATGTTCTGGTACAAATCCAAGTTCGACAAGAAGTAGACTCCATTGATTGTTTTAAATGCTGGAGGAACTGAGACATGTTCGAACTTCTCCACCACAAATCCTTTCTTCTCCAATGATTCAGCCATTTTGAATTTTTTTTTTCTTTGATATCAAACCTAATAAACATTAAAAGTCAACGGATATGATCACAAAAGCATAAATGTGATATGAAAAATAATTATTAATTAAATTACCCTTAACTGTAAAGTTGATATTGTTCACAAGGTTGATGACCTCTATAAAATTCACCAGTCATGACATAGCAGGAAATGGTACACATAGTGGGTTTGCCTTGGACGATATAATATTATCTAATTTTGGTTTAGTTGATCACATATTGATAATAAAAGAGATTTGATGTGGGTTGATATGATCTTGAAATCTTATTCATCAACATCCCTCATTTTGTGTGAAACATCGATTATATATATATATATATATAGTGGGGTGGGGAACCTATCCTATAAGTGCAAGAAATGCTCAGAGACAGAACGTGCGAAAAGAATTGACCCTGCCCATCAAGGTGCTAAAGATGCTGACGTGTATCCACCCATTGGTTCTGCATGCTGGTGTTCTCTATGCCAACAAAACCAAATTCTTTCATACTATTTTTATTTATATAATAACAAATCATTGACTATCCACCTTAGTATATAATGTAGAGCTTTAAAATACATATGCTATCATGTTAAATAATAAATTAGGGATGTCAAACAAGTCGATGGCCGAAATTTTATTGATTAAGTGATTTATCCTCAAAATCAAGATCGAGATTGATTAAGGCTCTTTTTGGTTTGATTTCTATTTGTATTTATTCGACTTATTTCTATTTTTACAAGTGTTTGGTATAATTTATGACACTTATTTCTATTTATAATAAATTAGAATAAATCACAAATCACAAATTATTCTCAAGCTATTTGTGATTTGTGGCAACAAATCATTTATGCTAATTTTTGCTATCTTAAATGAGCACGTGTGCTGAACTACTCAAAATCAATGGTAAATAGGTAACTTCAGTCAAGGATTAAATTATCGGTATCGGTCGGCCAAAATTAAGATATGTATCAAAGGGTATCGTATCATATCTGAGATACGCTAAGATATGCACATAAATGTTAAACACTTTTGCATTAAAAAATTGTTAAAAAAAATTATTTATAATACGTATTATGCATAAACACTAAATTGAGGGTATTGCACTAAGAATTCAAGGTTTATAGTTGTCCCATAAATGTAAAATCCTTGTTCCCAACCTTGATTTCCACTTAGTTAGAGAGAAATATGGCTGGCAGCAACTTTGGAACAAAATCCCCTTAAAAAATCATGTTTTTTGAAAAAAATATCCATCTTGGCCATTATATGACTGTAGCGGTACATACTGGTACGTACCGATACTCATCAATATGTACCGATCGATACATCTTGATACTCACGATACGTACTGATACTCATTGATACGTACTGATACATACCAAAACATATATTTCACCTCGATTGTATATTTTTCATAGAGTATCAGTATGTATCGATGGTGTATCGGTGCATATCAGTATGTATCGTAGGATATATATCGATATGAAAGGATTTTAAAAATTCCATGTATCGTATCGGTCGGCTAAATTTAAGATACGTATTAGAGGATATTGTATCGGTAGTGGAGATACTTTAAACCATGATTTCAATATGTTTTATACTTTTTCAATAAAAAACCCCAAATACTATCATCTCTGTTGCTTGAAACTCAAAGTTGAAGGTGAAAAGTGAAACCTATTTTCTCATTATATAATTTATTTTATAAATAGTAACCAAAGAATACTATTTGTGGTCCATAATTTATTGTCACAAATAATTTCTAAAAAATGGCTAATAAATACAAATAGAAATCATACCAAAGAGAACCTAAATAATTAGTTATCAGTCCTAATCAGTCCTACTAAATTGATATTTTGGCTAATCGGTCCCTAATCTGTGGGATTACTTAATAAGTCTTTGATCGATTGGTCTATCTATAGGTGTTAAACGGTTGCTTTGGCTCGGTTTTGGTTGAGTTAAACCAGTTTTGATTTTGGTTTTGATCCTATACATTTTCGATTTATTTTGGTTTTTCAATATCAGAGTAATATTGGTTTTAGATTGTTTTGTTTTTTGGCTTGAACCGTAATGAAATGGTACATTCATAATATAGAGTGACAAAGTTTTTTACAAAAACACTTTAAAATTGTGCCGAAATTGTGGTTTATCATTATAAGCGAAAGAAATCTAATATTGAAACCAATGATAACTAATTACTGAGAAAATAACTAATCTTGAAATCATAAAAGAAACCCTACCATCAAATCATTCATTTAACTATCCAACTAAATTTGTATAGTGAACAAAGAGATCAATGGAAGTATTATTACAATTTACAAATCAATTCTTTGTTCATAACCTCATATTCATTGATTTGTAACAATTCCATTTACAAATAATATCCCCATTAATATTTTAAAAAATAGATAATCAATTCATCTATTTTTAACCTCATTATCACTTCTTTTTTTTTTATCAGTTTTATTTAGTTTGGTTATTGGTCATTTTTGTTCAGTCTACTTTTCAGCCGCTTCCATCAATACCTCAATCCAAAATCAATCGAATAAAAACCGATTTGGTACAATCCAAGTTTTTCCGATTGATTTGGATCATCGGTCTGGGCTAAGTTTTGACACTCTATATCTATCAGATTAATCAGTTTGGAGTTTAGAGCGAGGCCAATTGCAATTAATTCAAATAAGGGGAATTTACTATCACTCCCTTACATCAAGTATACTCCCTTACTTTTGATTTTTACATCTCTTTCTCTCCTGCTTTTTCTAAATGTCCAGGTTACCCTTCCTTTTCACTTGTAACCTATTACACTCTTTTTTCAAATTGATTGGTTCAAAACATGGTTTGAACCAAACCATTAACAAGTTTTGTCTCATTTAATCATCAAGGATATTGTAAATTCAAAAAAGAATAATTTTGCATCCGATATATATCTATATCAGTATCATATGTTCCAATCGAGTGCCACACATTTTTTATTTATTTTTTAATCCTTAGATTGGTTGAGACTTCAATACCGATAAAAAAAATAGATTGCTAAATTTGTGATGATGGATGAGATAAAAAATAATAATAAATAAACAACATCCTTAATGATTGGATGAGACAAAATAAATAAATAAATAACATCAGTTATGTTAATATCCTTGATGATTGGATGAGACAACTTGTAAGTGGTTCGGTTCAAACCATATTTTAAACCAATCAATATGAAAAAAAGTGTAATATGTTACAAATGAAAATGAAGAATAATCTGGGTATTTAAAAAGAATAGGGGAGAAAGAGATCATGTAAAAATAAGAAAACAGAGGAGTATTAATAAAAAGGTAAAAGATAGTGGAGTTTTAATAAATATAGGTCAAGTGTAGGGAAATATTGGTAAATGCCCCTTCAAATAATTACAAGGAAAAAAGAACCCTACCCCTTTGTGCATCCCTATGGCGACACATGGCTCATAAACCTGGTTTCGATGGTAGTGGTGTCGGGTAAAGTGGGGAGTCGGGTACGTTGTAAGGTAAAATGGGTAGAATTGTGTCATTGCAGAGGAGCCCTTCGATTATTCAAAAGGCCATGTGTCACATGTTGAACCCCTCACTGACACTCACTCGCGGATGGCCTCACAGGAGAGCAGCTGAATGTACCACAGGAACAGTTAGAGAGAGAGAGAGAGAGAGAGAGAGAGAGAGAATACCTTCTAGGGAACAACAATGCGGGATGAAATGTCAGCTACAATTAAAGCTTCCACTTTCTGCGAAAAGGATGGAAAGAGAAATAGAGATGGTCCTTTCTTTGGATGGTGAGGAGGCTGTGCCTTGATAGAGACTAACTTCTTTCTGAGGTTTGGAAGGTTGGTTATATGTTAGCTAAAAAGCTTGTCCACTGGATGAGGGTGGAGCCAGAGAAGTTGAGAGAGACTGCAATGGTTGCACTTTGGAGAAAAAGGATGCCTTATATAAGTTGTGCAGAGAGAGAGAGAGAGATTACAATATGGATGATATATTTGTAACACAATAATTATAAAAAATAGAGAAGATAACGCTATAGAATTGCATATTAATTGTATGCCCGGTGAGATCTGCTTTTATTTTTGAGCTGTCTTTAATCTCCGACTTATGGCAATGTTGTAGGTGAGTTTTTGGATTTTTTTTTTTTTTTTTTTTTTTTTTTTTTTTTTTTTGTTGATGGACATGCTGAAGGTAGATTTTAGACAATCTTGTATTTTCCCCATTGGATGTGCCTGAACATTAATGATTTTGTACATCTATTCTATTTTATTAATGTCCACTTGCTGATATTTAACAAAAAAATATAAAAAAATAGAGAAAGTTTTCCTTTCACCCATAGATGATGTTTCACCTACCATCCTAAGATTTTTATTATTGTTAAAGAGGTCCTTTACAAAGGACTTCTCAAACTTACTGAGGAGAAAAAAATAAGTCCTCTGCATGGTCTGCATGGTATCTCTGTCCCACGTCATTTTCATTTTACACATGATGTAATTATTTTCACTAAGGCCTCTTTGAGATATGTCCAAAACTTGTCTCTCTTGACATGGTATAAAAAAATTTCAGGGGCAAAAATTCAACCTAGAAAAACGTAAATTGTTTATATGAAGGATTGCTCTTGAGAGGCCGCGATCAATTTCTGATATTCTTGGTATTCCAGTCTGCAATTTCCGAACCTAATACTTGGGTGTGGAGATATTCATGGGTACAGTGAAAAAAGGCGTTCTCTTTCGACTGATGGACAGAGGGAAGAGATGTCTCTCTGCATGAAAAGGCAAAAGTTATCTATGGCAGGTAAAGTGGAACTTGTGCAGTCTGTCATTTCTAGAATGTCCATTCATAACTTCTTAGTCTATTAATGGCCCTCATCTCTGATTTCTATAATGAAAAAATGGATGAGAAATTTCATATGATTAGATGAAATAGAAACAACCAAAGCTGTGACTATTAAATGGGATCATTATTGCAGCACTTTTCTTGCTTCAAGATGCATTTTGTATGGAGAAGTAAGTGAAACTCTATTTCATGTGTTCCTGGAATGCCAATTCGCCACTCAAATTTGAATATTTTCTTATAATGTTTTGGTGTGTCTTGGCAAAGTCAGACTTTGATGGTGGATTTTATAATATGATGGAAAAGAAAGTGTGGGGCTATTAATACCAAAGAACCATGGATGGTGGTTTTCGGTTATCGTCCCTTATTATATCTGGTGGGAACAAAATAATAAATGTTTGAAAGAGAAATGTAGAGATGTTAACCAGATTCTTTAGATGATTAAGGAAGAAATAAAATCTATAAACCTCAACATGAAAGAGGGGGGGGGGGGTGAAATCAGTAAGAGATGTGGTATGTTGTTGAAGATTAAATCTTCTCATTGTGTCTCATAAAAGTTTACCAATGCTAGAGGTTTACTGGTGCAAACCAGGGTTGGATTGGATAAAGTTGAATGTAGATGGGAGTTCCTATGGCAATCCCGGAAGATCAGGAGCAGGTAGCGTTCTAAGAATTCATTTGGGTCGGGTGCTGGTTGCATTCAATATTCACTAAGGAGTCAAAACAATTTTTGAAGTGGAGTTTTTGGCGTTACTTGAAGGAATTATGAGAGCAATACGGGTGGATGTGTTGTGGATCGAATCTGATTCAATGGCTATTGTTTCCTCAGTCCGATTTAATTGTATCCCATGGTTTGCCCTTCAAAAATGATATTACTTGCAGCTGTACCTACAAGCAATATCATGGAAGATCACCTATTGTTTCAGTAAAGCGAATCCTGTGGCAAATTATCGAGTGATGCAGTTTCTCTATCATCCCATATTTTAGAAGAGTTAGTGATAAATGCTATGACAAGACTAGATTTACATCTTGTTAAATTAATGTTAGGTGTACCGAATGACAATACCAAAGGTGGAGAAGCCCCTTTCTCTTGTTTTCAATTTTGTTGTCTTGTTTGTATTTCTTCTATTTTTTTCCTTGCCTTTTATAATATTGATACTTTTAAACAACGTAGGGAAGCGGGCACTACATCTTCCAACCACTTCTTTGAAAATGAGGGAATTCTTCTTTTTGATACTTGATAGTATGTAGTAACAAATTGCTGAAGACAAGAGAGATTCAGTCTACAACATTTATTAGTCAAAGGGAAGATCGTTGTCTAGTTCATAGGGGGTGAACAAGCAGTCTGGCCCTTCTTTAATTAGTCATCTAACGATTGGGAAGATTCAGACATGCATCTTCAGTTTCATTCAGCCGTTGAATAACTAATCGGGCGGCTCAATAATTGAGAAACATCTTTTTTTATAATAGACATGTTTCTTTGTTTCTAAGTGGTTAGAGGTTTTGGGTAGCATTCAGTGACTCTTTCCTGAGAAAACCAAGAACCAAAATGAACCAAAAACCATTTAATTAAGCTACCCCTCACAGTATTTTACTTGTGAGAACCTTGTGAGAGGCATGGTTTTAGAAACTAGTCCATATCGGTTAGGATTGCCCAAATTCGATTGGTATCAGACAACACCAACCCTTGATTTGATCGATCCAATACCAATTCATTGGAGACATGGTTTTAAAAATCAGACCAGATCGGTTAAGATCGCTATCGATTGATATCGAATAAGATCAATCCCCGATTTTGATCGATACAATTTCGATCCACTCGTAAGGTAAAGGATAAAATGCCCCAAAATACCAATTTTTTAAAAGAAAAAAAAAAATCCATCCGATCTCCAATGATATTGATCCTATCCAATCTAGATTTGTTTCGATTGAGATCGATCCCAAGTTTTAAAACCTTTGGCTGGAGGTCAATCTTTGTTGAACCAAGATCAACCATAACCAGCTCAACAGTGGTTTAATTTAATCACCTGGTCCGTTTTCAACCTTTTGAATACATTATTATCAGTACCCTTAAATTAATACAACTTGGGTGATAAGCATCCTACGATCCCAGATAATTTCAAATCATAATTTAGCTATAGTTATATATGAAGCTATCCAAACCTAACCTTTGTTTTGATCTCTTCAATATCAATAAGAAATTGATTTTTTCTCTTTAAAATTTTACGAAAGGGACGCAGAGTTTGAAAGATATTCTTTAAAAGTTCAAACATGACTAGTATTCCAAGCCGACCCATTCTTTTTTTATTTTGAAGACGTAAGGAGGATGGAAAGGAGAAAGAAGACATATAAGAGACTATATATTTTGTAAGAAAAAAATCGTTATTTATCAATAGATTCCAAAGCGCTTCCACTATGTAACGTTATCTACCTGTTACCCAAAAAACAAGTGTAATACTTTCTATAATTTAGGCTCTCTTTAGTATAATTTATATTTATTATTTATTATTATTTTTGAGGAATAATTAGTGTTAATAAATTATAGATCATAAATAATAATCGTTTGGTTACTATTTATATAATAGATTGTATAATGAGAAATGAGTTTGTGATGCCTATTTGCAAAATAAATTTTATAATTTCTGATTCCTCTAATTCTTTCAGTAATTTTATCAAGCATGTGAGATGCCCTTTATCCAATGGGTACCAGCCCTTGAAGTGCAAGCCTATATTGCACTAGTGCACTAGCTTCCCATTGTTGCCTGCTTCAGCCCTCAAGCTCTGCCGACTGCGTGCTACAATTCAGCTCTAAAAGCTCTTTCATTATAGTCTCAGAGCTACCCACAATCAAAAAGCAACAATCAGAGCTAAGAACAAAGCTTCTCATACAAGCCATGGAAATCAGCAACAAAAAAACCCTAATCTTAGATTTATTGATTCGGTTTCAAACTTTAAAAATAAAAAAGTAAATCAAAATTTGTGAGAGATATTACATACTAAACCAAAAGACCTGAGGAGAAACAATAGGGGTCCGGATAATGGGAGAAATCGATAAGCAATGGCAGAGAAAAAAAGAAGAAGAGAGTTTGAATTATATATTCATTTTATAAGGGTTAAAAGACCTTTGTACCTACTACTTTGAGCCATTAATCCACATGATAATGTGGCTTGCTCTAAGTATCGATGGAACTGGAGATGGATGTCTTGCATTGGCCACGTTACAAATTTATTAATGTGATATAATTCTGCTCTTGGAAGTTAGGTTCCTTGGTTTCCTTCTTTGTTGATGACGATGTCGAAGGTGAGAAAGGTTTGATCAAATTTTCTGATTTTTTGTATAGCTGGTTTCAGCTATTTTAGTATGTTTCATTGTACTATAATTTCTTAATTTTTTTAATACAAATGATTTTCTAGCTAAAAAATTGAAAGTGAATGCACAAATCAAAAGAAATGATTCCTGGCTACAAATTACAAATAGTTTTTCAACTATTTGTGGTTTGTGATTTATTTTGACCTGTCATAAATAAAAATAAGGATTATATAAATCATACCAAATATCTTCAAAAAATAGAAATAGGTCTGATAAATATAAATATAAATCATACCAAAGAGGGCCTAACAATTTCTATCATTAAAACAGTTTCCTATATAAACCTTCCAATATGTATCATAGTTACTAGAAAAGAACCCTATATCCCTCTAAATCCTAACTATTTGAGCATAATGGCGATAATTCTTAAACAAATGGAAAAAATGTTCTCTAAGCCACTAGGAGAGGGTACATGATCTCTTTATATCTCTTTTCTCTTCGCATGAAATGATCTCATCACTCTCCTATATACAAAACCTTTCCCTTATACCTTATTAGTGCATTCCTCTATTCCACTTGCTCAGAAACCCTCTCCCTAAAAAAATCATGGAAGATCCAACTAATCACCAATCATAGGGTGTCAATTCCAGACTCAGCCAAGCCCAAAGCACCCTGTCCTGATTAATATATTTGTCGAACTAAAGCTTGGCACAGTTATAATCAATCATTCCCAGTGTGAGCATCGTACCCGTTGATTGCCCGACTTGGATCAACTGATTACAAGCACGACTGAGCCTGATCTATTTAGCTCAACTATGCCTGACTCGTTGATATGATTCCGTTTGTTCTTGAGTCTTGATCACCACCTCGAGATATGAAATAAAGGTTCTTAAAGAAATTCAATGCCCTTAACATAATAGGATATTGTGAGGATTGTGAGGACTTTTTAAGTCCCATCTTAAGGCCCATTTTATTGGTATTTTCTTATTTTAAAGACCAATTTAAGGCATGGTCCTTTTAGAGTTAAACGGCCAGTAGTCCATCTAAGGCTTGTTTAGTCCAATTAAAGTCAAAGCCTGATCGATCAATTATAAACAGGACCATGCCTGCCCAACCTGCCCAACGTAAGGCTGGTTAATTAAACTTACAGTCACAATGTAGGATTTGAAATTGATCAAGCCCGATTAGATCTGATAGAGCCCGACTAATTGACACCTCTAGCCAATCCTATTCATATACAACTCCCACAATAAATGTATGCCCTCATGTTCACATAGAGTACTTTAGTTAAGGGTTGAGTAATTTATATATTAGATAGAGTGCGATTTTTATTCTATTTTTTATGTCATCTTGTATTATTATATCTAAATCGTGATAAAAACATTGACAATTCTGCATGCCATTGAGACCACCCTCTACTCATATGGTAAATTTTTAGCCAATAAGAATTATTCTACATGTGATGGAACCTAGATACCAAAATCAATATGAGAATACTTCCATAAAGAGAGGGGGGGGGGGGGGAGAGCAAAAGAGATGACAATAGTAAGAAATTTGGGATCTCATCAAAACTGCAGACCTTTTATTAGCAATAGGAAATGCTACAGAACCATAGGGACTTCAATTCATACCTACCTTACCATATAACAAACAATGATTTACATACAAACATAATTTCTCCCACTACCCCACCCAAAAAAAAAAGAAGCAGAGAAAAACACAAAAACATAAGCGGATGTCGGCCGGGATAGAGATTAGCTAAACATGTAAGGTGTTAGCAATATCAATGACAAATCGATATCTAATGTCTCCTCTTGCAAGTCGGTCCATGGCTGTGTTCACATAGTCCATTGATATAACTTCAATATCTGCTACTATGTTGTACTTCCCTGCAAAATCTATCGTTTCTTTTGTTTCTTTCATCCCACCAACTAAACTTCCCCCAACAAGCTTCCTCCCTGTCATTCAAAATGAAAAGATTTTTAGAGTTAGTCTCGATATATGGTTTTTGGCATTCATCATTAATGGGCTAGGTCAAGACTACTTATTAACTCCCCGTCTCAATTACTTCATCATGTATGGGCTTGGCCCCTGCTTATTTTCGGCCACCATAGTATAGGTAGTAAGTCAAAAAAAAAAAAAATATCCGTCTAAGACACATTTCATTCATTTTCAATTTTCTATATCAAGATCATGTCTTCATATATTGTAGCATATATACAAAGACAAGAAGCTTAGGCTATGAGATTTTTTTTTTTTTTTTATTAAATTTTCTTACCCATAAGCAATGGAAAGATTGGCAGCTCCACTGTTTTCTCTGCTACACCCACCACCACTAGCTTCCCATGAGGCTTCAATAGATCAATCAATGGTGCCATAGGATGTGGTGCAGAAACCGTATCTATAATGCCATCCATTGTGCTCACCGCACCCTATACATCAGTTCATTCAAACAAGTAAAATTAAAAGATAATCCTATGATAGAATAGCAATGATAGATAGGGAAAAGCTTGTAAATCCGATATATTTTAGATACCCAAAATTTGAGATCATGTCAATGTTAGGACTTGGTAGAACTCATCCTTAAAAGCTAGCTATCACGGAGAGCTTAAATCCCAACATGCTTGTCAATACCTTGAAAACTTAAAAGCTCACATTCATTTGGTCAGAGTCCTTGCTTTCCAAAAACGAATCAGCCCCAAGTCGTTCAATGGCTTCCTTCTTCTTGCTTGGTGAAGTACTGATTACAGTCACCTTCATGCCAAAGGCCTTAGCAAATTTCACTGCTACATGCCCAAGACCACCGAGGCCTACCACCCCTAAATACTTTCCTGGCTGATCGAGTCCATAGTATTTCATGGGACTGTATACAGTACACCCGGCACATAGTAATGGCGCAGCAGCATCAAACGGCGTATTTACATGGAAGTGAACAAAGTGCTCATTAACAACAAGGATATCGGAAAATCCACCGTAGTTTTTCTTTCTGGTGCCGTCGTCATACATGGTTTATACTAATCCCACTTTGGGGCAATAGGTTTCCAAATCCTGTAGGCAATTTCGCAATCACGGCAAGAGCCCGCCACACCCCCCACACTAGGCCTTAATCATTATCGGGCGTCATATCTCTCAAAAGATCTCACTTACCAATTGTGGGTTTCCCCCTTTTAGGAAAAAGAAATTTGTTACCCTACCTCCCCATTCCCTATAAATACAACTCATGTAAGAGGAGGGGAGAGACTTCATTCTTCTTCTAGGTTTTCTTGTTAGTTGTTCTTTCTCTCTCTCTCTCTCTCTCTCTCTCTCTCTCTCTCTCTAGTTTTAGTTCTTTTTATTTGCTTTAATCACTTGTGTAATATCTTTTTATTTCAATTAATGCAAACACTCTTTTATTTTTATTTAGCCTTTTATGTTTATGATTTATGCAATTGAGTTGTAATTTTTAAGTTATAATTCTAGGCTTAGATCTAGGTGACAAGATCACAAGCCGTGGAGCATCTCTTTTTCAAGTTTAATTTTTTTTTCAAGATTTTGTTTCTCTAGGCCTAGAAATTTAAGATTTGGTTTTTAGGGTTGGCAATATCTCAAATCACCAAAGCTTTCAAGTTTAAGGATTGATTCAGGTAGGGAGGCTTCTTCAGTAGTCTTCTCTCCCCACTCATTATCTCTTCTGACTATCATTTTTTTCTTAATTTATGATTTTAATTTCAGTAATTACATTATTGCTTTCCCTTTACCCCAAGGCTCATGGCTAGTGTATGTGTTGGCTTTGCCCTCCTAGCCATAGAACCATCATTTTATTATTTTTATTTTAATTGTCTCTATTTCCCTAAATCTTAGTAGAGTAACCCTTGTGAGAGTGACTCTCTAGTCAAGTAGGAAAGCTCATATTATGATGCATCCTTCGGACTAAGTAGAGAAACCTACTTGTGAGCCTCTCTCTAGCTTTATCCTCTTTCTTTTACTTTATTTTTATTTCAGCATTTTTTTCCTACATTGCTTTTTAATTGTGTAGGTTGTTTATTTTCAGTTATTTATTTATTTAATTTTAATTGCGTGGCTTGCGTAGTTAAATTCTTAGATGACGAATGGTTAGGACGTTATTTTTGACACATATGTTTAGTACGGTATTTAGAATTAGATCACAACCATTAATTGGTTCACTTTCGCATTATTAAAAGAAGCAAAAAATAAAGTGGCTACTTTCTCTGTAGTCGACCCGTAGCTACAACGATCCGTACGCTTGCGATTACATTTTAAATCCTAACAAGTATCTTCATGGTAATATCATCATCTCCATTGACCCTTTAAAGAACACCAAAAATACTCAAAATCATTATCTGGTTTTGGATCAATAGGAAGATTAGCTATATTTTGTCTTTGAATCAAACTGTGAAGGTAGCTTATATATAGGGATATATTACCTCCTAGTGAAGTGAAATGGGGAGAGAATCCAGAGGTGTCTCTTGCTGCCCAACCGAAGGCCTTCTGTGAGTGTTCTTCACCACTTGCCACTGCACTATAAAGAGAGTAGAGAGTTTGTATTTGTGTTGAGAAAGAGACATAGAATGAGAGAGGTTGTTCAGCTCGGATCTGATTTGCTCTGTGGAGATGCATATATGTCTCGTATTTATAGAAAGAGAGGGTTTAAGAGGTAGTAACAGGTAAGGTATGGTGTCTTTTTCAAATTATAATTGTCAACGTTGTGCTTATGACAATGAATCTCTCCAAGAAAAAGAAAAGTCCATGCAATCGAAAGTGGGGACCACGGCAACAACCTCAGTGACTTACAAAACAACAGATTGTGGCCGTACCCTAGTTAATAAATTTGGATTTGGAAATTATTTCGATGAAAAATTATTCGAAATAATTTAATTGATTAATTTAAAAGTTCAATAAAAAATGGGTAAAATAAAATCCAGATTTAAAAATTATTCTATTATCAAAATAAAAATAGGGCAAAAAATTCAGATATTATTTTTATAATTTATTGTAATTTTCACCTCGATATTTCTTTCCCCTCTCTCTTTTGCTCAGTTACTCTACTTGGATTCTCTTCTCCTCTCTTTCTCTAGGCTCTCTGTTATTTTATTATCTATTCTTTTGAGTCTTCCATTAATGGTGTGTAAGTTGAAGAAGGATATGGGGAAGTATATGAGAAAGCCAAGGGTACAAGGGAAGCTGCAGTCTTGGAAGTCGCCCAGGCTTCTCTAGGGGTTTGAACCAGAGCCAAACCCTAGCCTTGCAAAGACTCCAGAAGTCGATGATGGAATCAATGGT
This sequence comes from Macadamia integrifolia, assembly GCF_013358625.1. Taxonomy (NCBI): domain Eukaryota; kingdom Viridiplantae; phylum Streptophyta; class Magnoliopsida; order Proteales; family Proteaceae; genus Macadamia; species Macadamia integrifolia. The sequence continues at coordinate 27,876,891 of NC_056560.1, read as the reverse complement.
TGACTTTTGGACTTCTTATTTACAACTCCAAAGTCAGATACTTGAGAAACCTTTTCTGCTTATCACCAGCTGAATCGAAGAAACAACAAAAACTACCACTACCCGGAGATTAAAAATAAATAAAAGGAGAGCGCCAAATCAAACCCTAACCCTAATTCTCGAACGAAAACTACCCCCACTCAGAGAATTTGAAAATTCTTGCCCTATTGCTTTCTTGAGTTGTTCAAAAAATGAAAAAGAGTTTTCGAAGAAGGAGAAAACCTCAGTGACATTTGAAGAGGGCTCTTAGGATAACAACGGCAAATGTCGGTATAAAAGCTTCATTTGGAGGGACCATTTTGGAAAACAAAGGGTGAGAACTCTTTTACGAGTTCGGTCAAATATATGTATATCATACTATTATATAAAAGCACGAAGTGGCAAATCTTTCACCTGACTACTTTACCCTTATTATTATATATTTTTTTTTCACTAAAGATGCATTATATTAAAAAGAAAAATAGGATGAGATACAATCAACCAAGAAAAATGAAACTCAAGCGAGCATCGCAATCCCCGCCCCCACCTTCGGCATTGCCATCAGCAAGGAAAAGGAAGCGAACTAACAAAATCTAAAATTTGGGCGGCCTTCAACATCTCTTCTGCTAAGATCTTTTATATGATCAGGAAAAATGATATTAGTGTCTGAGATCCCCGTCTTTGCTGCATCTTTAGCCAGATAATCGGCTATCGAGTTTGCCTCCCTGAAGTTGTGAGTTATTTTCCATGAAATTTCCTCCAAGAAAGGTTTAAGGAAAATCCATCTCTGAATGGCAAACCATGGGATTTTCTTTTTCTGGAAGGAAATCGCAACTACACTGGAATCCGTCTCCACCCACAAGCGAGTAATTCCCATTTCTCGAGCATGCATCAGACCCACCATTAGCCCTTCCACCTCCGCTTGGAAACCTTTGAGACCCCCATAAAAATTTTATAGGAGTCCAGAACAGCTCCCATATGATTGCGAAAGAGCCCACCAGCTCCTGCACGACCAGGATTGCCCATAGAGCTTCCATCAAAGTTCAGTTTGATCCAATTTACCTGAGGCCTGCACCAATAGACCTCTAAGATGGGCAGAGTTGGCTTATTTTGAATCAATAAGCCAAGCTTTCTGCAGCAAATGACATCAACGGCAGTTTTCACCTCTCCTTTGGTGCTAGGCTTGGAGGATTTAATATCCTCAAAAATCATTTGCTTGATGAAGTTTATTGGCCTCATCTTGCCTTCGTGCCTTCCATTGTTTCTTTCGCGCCAAATGTAGTCAGCCACATTAATTAACCCCAGAGCCCACACCTCTTTGCAGCAAACAATATTAAGCTTCCTTTTCCACCATTGGAGAAAATCAGCCATGGAGTCCGATTTCATCCAAACCACATTGAAGCAGCCACTGAAGAACAAGTATAATTCCTCTGCAAAGGAGCATTAAAGGAAAATGTGATCCATAGACTCAGCCTCCACGCCACACAAGCTGCATCTTGACACCAAAGCAATGCCCCTTTTTTGTATGGCTTCATCCGTTGCTAGTTTTTCATGCGCCATTCTCCACCCAAAAATGGACGCTCTTGGCTGTAATTTTTTATTCCAGATCAGAGTAGCCCATGGAACTTTAGGATTGGTGCTCCTGATATCATTCCAGGCAGTGTTAGAGCTAAAACTTCCGTCAGAAGACAAACTCCATAAGCACATGTCCTCACAGGCATACGAAGGAATTTTGATATCTCGGATCTTCTCAAATATACTTTGCAATAAGGGTGATCTGACATTAAGCAATTTCCAATGGTGATTTTCAATAAAGTTACTAACCTTGCCCTTGAAGGGGGGACCAGGACCATCCTCGAGATCGACCATTCCCAGGATGGATTTATTTCCCAACTAGTTATTAGTCTAGAATTTTATATTTTCGCCATTTCCGATCAGCCAAGCTTCTTTTGAGGACATAAAATCCCACATCTTTCTAAATCCTGGCCAAATAGAGGAGGACTTATAGCTTGATTTGAAAGATCCATCACTCCTAAGAAATCTCACCCTTAGGAAGTTGCAGACTGTAGATTTCTCATGTCTTACCTTCTAGACCATATTGCATAGCATTGCTTTATTTATGTCCCTGAGCCTACGCAACCCCAACCCTCCTTCATCCTTGGGCTTACAACACACATCCCATCGGACTGTGATATTTTTTACAGAATCAGCCTCGCCAGTCCAGATGAAGTTCTTCATCCACCTTTCCATGATGGCAATAAGGGTTGATGGCCACCAATAGACAGCAGAGTTATGATTCATCATTCCCAAAATGACAGAGCGGACCAATTCTACTTTTCCAGCCATCGACATAATTTTTCCTTTCCACCTAGCCAGCCGACCTTTAACTCTGTCCATAATAAGGAGAAGAGACTCCTTCTTTATCCTTCCCTTAAAAATTTCAACACCCAAATAGCGGGTGGGGAAATTACAAATGGGAATACCAAGCTCTTCAACAATGCTCTGCTTCCTATGAGTAGCCACTGATCCCAGGAATAACTTGCTTTTTTCTAAATTTATTTTCTGTCTCGAGAAGCACTGGTATTTAGAAAGAAAGGTGTTGAGGTTTTTAACATACCTAATGGAAGCATTCGAGAAGATGAAAACATCATCAGCAAAAAGGATGTGGGTAGGGGTAATAGCACCACGAGGACCTGTGAGAGCTTTAATGCTCTTAGAAGCTACCACCTCAGATAGACCTCTGCACATAACTTCTTCGGTAATAATAAACAGCATAGGGGAGATCGGATCACCTTAACGCAGACCCCTTTCAACGCCAAAGTACCCAACCGGGCCACCGTTAAGAAAAACTGAGATCCTGGTAGATGCAAGAATCTGATAGATCCAAGAGATCCACTTTTCAGAAAAACCAAATCTTCTCAAGACATGGAAGATAAAATTCCATGAAATGGAGTCGAACGCCTTCTGAATGTCTATTTTTAGACCCATACCTCCTCCTCTGGTAGATGCAAACATCATATTGGCCAGCTCGGAAGCCAAAGAAATATTTGAGTGAATGATCTTCCCCTTCTGGAAGGCCCCTTGTTCCTCAGAAATTAATTTAGGGAGAACCCGCGACAATCTCAGGGCCAGAACCTTTGAGATAATTTTACACAAGAAATTTCCCATACACAGAGGCCTGAATTTGTCCAGAGATAACGCCCCCTCTACTTTAGGGATTAAAACCATAAAATTATTATTAATACCATAGGGCATGAAACCAGTTCTGAAAAACCACCTAATGGCTCTACAGATGTCAGAATATATAATTTCCCAACAGGCTTTATAAAAAGCTCCAAGGAAACCATCCGAACCTGGGGCGCTGTTAGGATCAAGATAACACACTGCATTTTTAATTTCTGCCTCTGAAGGCATATCATCCAGCCGCCCCCTATCCCAATCATTCAGGGTATTTGGAATACATTGCAATAATTCTATGTGATCAGTTTGAGGGGTACATTTATGAAAAAACTCAATGTATTCAGAAACGTATTCCTCAATTTGCACCTTGTCAGAAATCAGCGCCCCATCATCCTTCTTCAGGGCCTTGATGGAATTTTTTAATCTTCTCATCTTCACAGAGATATGAAAAAATTTAGAGCATCTGTCACCTTGTTCCCTCCACCTGGATCGAGATTTTTCTGCCCATAACTTTTCATAATTTTCAAGAGCCTTGAGATACCTAGTCGTAGCATCCGCCTCTTTTGCAAAAACCACATCGTTTATACCATCTCTATCAATTTCAGTCTGAATATCCTTCATACACCTTTTTGCATCCATCAAATCCAAATTAAAATTTGGAATGCTCTCTTTCGCCCATGAGTGCAGAGCTCCCTTTAGTCTTTTTAATTTCTGAGACACAACCACCAATGGCGAGCCAGTGATGTCAACCTCCCAAGATCTCTCAACTGTATGAAGAAAAGCATCATGATCCATCCAGAACCTCTGAATCGGAAAGGGCAATTTTTTGGCCTCTCAGAAGCTTCAGACACAACTAGAATGGGGGCATGATCTAAAGCCACCCTTTGCAAAACATACTGGTGACATTCTTGAAACTGCGAGATCCAGGCATCATTGCAGAAGCTTCGGTCGAGCACAGCCGCCACATGCCCTCTTCTCCTATTATTGGTCCATGTGAATTTTCTACCCTGGGAAGGGACTTGAATCAGCGAGCATGTATCCACAAAAGCTCCAAAATCTCCTGCTGATCCTAGATTATAGGAACCAAGCCCCCTTTTTTCTGAGGAGAGAAGAGTGGCATTGAAGTCTCCCAAAATCATCCAAGGGGTAGACGTCCCGGGATGGGAAGCCACTAGGTCAACCCACAGTAGTCTTCTAGCAGCTCGGAAACACTTAGCGTGCACCACAGAGAGAAAAACAGTATCCTGAATCCATTGAGCCGAAACAGAAATGTGTTGCTCTGAGGATGATAGCACCATAGGCCTTGCCACACCTCGACGACAAAGCAGCCATAAATTTGGAATGCCACCAACTCTTTCATTATGGATAAAGTCAGGGTCAAAGCCTAGCCTGTTAAAAAACAGCCTAGGAAACGCATCAGCAGAAACCATAGGCTCAGCAATACACAAAAAATCTGGATTTTTATCTCTTAAGATATTCCTCAATGTGAACCTTGCGGCAGCCTTCTTAATCCTTCTAATATTCCAATAGAGAACCTTCATTTACTGTTTTTAGAAGAAGCAATATGGCCAGATTTACGCAAAATCTGCTCTGCATTGGCCAATTGTTTTCCTTTGTTCTGTCTCCTATGCACGTGTACTGCTGCTTCCCTTTCGCAAAGGACCCTATCGATCTGGTCCACTTCATGGTTGGCCACCACCGTGCCACCAGTCACTTGTAAAGGGTTAAAAGAAGAGATGATATTCTCGCGCCATTGCACAATTTGGGTCCTTCCAATTTCATGATTTGCGTTTCCATCACTTTGGAACTGCTCTCGCCCTTCACTCCCATTATCCATGATTGAAGAAAAGTGTGCTTCCTGATTGAATCTTACATCAACATGATGATCAGATTCAGCAGGGGTTGGGGCAGCAACCAAACCATCATCTTCCCTGGGTAGGGCAGAACTTAGATGGTTCATATGAGCCCTGGATCCATCACTGGATCCATAAATCGACCCAGCATCCAACCCATCATCTGAGTTTGACTCAGATGCAGTTAAGTCATTATCCCCCTCAATGTAATGCACAAAGTCAAGCCCCTCATATAGATTTTGTTCCTTATTCCATGCCTCTTCTAAAGGAAGGCAAATTTGAATATTTCCATTGAGATTTTCATTAGCTGGGTTGCCCTCCAAGTTTCTTGAAATGAGCGTTCCAGAAAAGGTAGGAGATCGCTCATTTGATTGGGAAGAAAGCCTTCCTGATCTGTTTCCTTTAGTCACCGGTTGTCTTCCATCCTGGCGGCCATTACTCCAAGCACCAGCATCTTCATCGGCATAAATTGCACCAGGGATGTTTTCCTTACGCAGAGCGTCTTCTCTAGCATCAACATCTTTCTTTCCTCTACAAACATTGACTGAATGACCCATCTTCTTACAAAAGCCACACCTGGGCATCCCGTCCTTGTAAACGATAGTCTGAGAGAACTAGAAAATCTCATTTGTACTTGGTTGTTTTCTCTCAACTTGAATTTCCTCCAATCTGTTTACACCGATTTCGATTTCCACCTAGACCCTCACAAAGGTACCCATCGCAGCAGTACGAGTGCGCCTATCCAATGCCACTGGTCTCCCTGCCACCTTTGCCATAGTGAGAAGGATCTTCTCATGCCAGTATTCAAGAGGAAGATAAGGGAATCTGATCCAAACCAGCTTTGTTTTGATGTTTTTAGCGTGAAAGTCGAAATCAGGCTTCCACGGTTGAAATCTGATCACTTGGTTCCCTACTCTTGTGAGGCTTCTTCTCCATATTGTTGCCATGTCTCTCTCGCTTTCGAATTGGAAGAGTATATATCCCTTCCCCATAGGCGCCATCTTCACACCGCCTTTCAGGTTCCATGATACTCGTGCCTCTGCCCTTATATCATTCATTGATAGGTATCTAAAGTTTGCCTTGCCTATCAGTGCAAACCTGAACCGCAGTGGTCGCTCCTCATAGGCCTCTTGAGGAATAATAATTTTGGTGTGAGCACTAGCGTGAATTGGGTATGGCAGGTTCTCCACCTCCGATAATACTCGTCCCACCACAGAGGAGTATGAGCACCACCCCTCATCTCTATTTCCATTTTTCGGAATCACAACCTCAGCCCTGATCTAACCCTCTGCGCTGCCCTCCATAGATCTGTTTGCATGTGTCTCTGAGGCCGAGTCTCTATTCATCCTTGAAGAAACAGGTCTTAGAAAGTCAATGATTAAGGCCTGTCGGCCACGGTTTGGAGGCCAACCTTCCTTTGGATCATCTCCATTACCAGCTTCCAGAGTTGCCTCCCCAGAGCTTCTCTCTCTTCTCATCTTCTTTCAGTCCCTGCGTGTTCCGCTCCCTTCATACTTTTGAAATTCCCTTAGTTTGCAAAAAGATTTCTCCCATTTTCTCAAATTATCCTTATTATTTAAATACCATATTTCCTTCACTAATCTCCTTCTCTTTTATTTTTTATAAATTATAAATTATTGGTACCTTTTTATTTATCTTTATTAACAATTTTCACTACTTTTCTTCTTTCTCTCGAACTCCCCCATTTAGACTCACTTCTCTTTCCTTCTCTCCCCAAACTCTCCTATTGTCACGATCTCCTTTCCTATCCATTCTCTCCTTTAAGATAAGAGAGTTGGGAAGGGAGAATTTAGGAACGTAATTTCCTTATCTACAAACTCTCCCCTTGCACACAAGGCTAATTTTCTATCCATAAAAGCTAAAATTTAAGTTTAGGCTCATGTAGGTAGATCGTTCATATCTTTTTTGAGTTCAAAATCCAGATCCTCTCCAACTACGTTCTACTAAAAGAAATCCTTTCCAACTACAATTTCCATCCATTGACAGAGGAATCCTTCATTATCTTTTTTTTACTTCCTATTTTCCTCCCCCCCCCCCC